>NW_010290809.1:0-37233 GCF_000700745.2 Antrostomus carolinensis | reverse complement strand
AAGAACAATTGGTCTGAAACAGCTTCAGCGTTCAGTGTATTCACCTCCCAGAAAACAGCAGATACTCTAATGGAATCACAAATCAAGGGTTTTCAGCATGGCCTGAGATTCAGGAAATGTAAGTACTGCCTCAGATGGATGTAGTCCACACCTCCTTTGCAGCAGCAGCACTTCCTTCTGCTTTCAAACGTTGCATTGTCTGACCAATGCCAGAGAACAACTGCTGGTACCGACTCTTCTCAGTCCTCAGCAAAGCCAGAGAAGTTAACCAAAGGCAGATGACTAACTCGTATAGCAGAAAATAGTTTTCCGCACTTGGTAGGACCTTTATCATTAAACTTACAAACTGGATTTCTTTTTCTATGTATTTTTTTTTTTTAGTAGCACTGATAAGTGGTTTCCTGCCAGTAGCTGAGGAGGGGTAGCAATTCACATTCAGTTTCCTGGCTGTCTGCAGCAGTTGCCGTGGTGCCCCATGTGATACTGCTGTGCCATCTGAGAGTGGCAGTGGTCAGGAAGGAAAAGCAGTAAAATGAGCATCACTTTTATCATGAGATCTGATATGTGGAATCCATGTATGTGCAGTCTCTCATTAAACTGCAGGGAGGATATGGGCTGAAAGCCAGCAGCTTATACTGAGGTACAACGAGGTGTAACTTCACCCACACCTAGCTCCTATAACTAACACTAGATGAGGTAACCTGTTGGATGAAGAATGGTGGGCTGAAGCCGAACCTGCTCACAGGTTTTCTTGATGATCAGAAGAGATTTTGATGAAGTCACAAACATGATACAACTACTATTACTTGGAAACACCCGGTTATGATTGCTCAACTAAACCAGTAGCATAGGAACATGCTTTGATTTATTCCTGATATGCAGTTCTCTGAAGATCTACAATTAAGGCATTCTGTCATGGATGGTTAAAGACTGTCCTGCTGTGACAGTGCCTAGCCTCAGGCTGTTGCCACTGCAGTGATACAGCATTCAAAACTTGCCTTGGGAAACTTTGCCTTTTATAAAATCCAGTGGCATAGAACAGGATCATACCAAACATTTCCTCCCATTTCACACTGGTTTCAGCATTAAATTCCATATTGAGTGCGTTAGTATTTTTAGTTATCTATGGCCTGGGTCCAAGACAGCTAGAAGATCGTGAGATGATAGCTTTGACAGCTTGCATGCCTCTGGCCCAACAGAAGCATCAAGTAATGCTCCTCTGTGTGAAACAAGGCTTTCCTAGAGGTCAGTCCCAGAATGCAGAAGGCACTCCCAAGGGTTTAAATACAACACTCCCGGCCTCCGGTTCCACCTGCCAGATGCATTTCTTTGCCTTCTTAAGCATAAAAACACAGCAGGAAAGCCACTGTATATGAAATGACCAAAACAATGCCTTCCACGCAGTTCCCCCTCTGGGAGGAAGAGGAGAAGATAAAGGAGGTGAGTCATGTTGTTTACTGCTGTACAGGAAATGTCTGATGGTCAGAAACGTCACTGATGAGCAAGATCAAAAAACCTGAACAGACTAGAAATGCACTCACTTTTTCTGATTATGTTCTGCAAATACCTTTCTGTGATAGATTATAAGCAAAGTGTGTATTGGCAAGTATTTTAATCGAATGATTTGTCATCATAAAATATTTTTTAAAGATGCTATCTAGCTTTGCTTCAGGTGTTTTAAAAAAAAAATTACACAAATACTTTCTTTTAAAAACATGCCCAGTCAATCCCTGTCTCCCAAGATTTATGAGCAGCAACAGAGCTAATATCAGTGTTGCACTGTGGTAAAATTCTGCATGATGTCTGCTCCAAATTCAACAATGTTTTTGTAGGACTAGGCTGTGTTCCATTATTTTCTGGGTATTTTAAATCTCTGGACCTACTTGCTTTCATTTCTGGCTGAACATAGGCAAAATGTTTATTTAGAACTGGATATTGTGTTCAGTTCTACTTGCTTTGTCTCTCCCTGCCTATTTTACAGAAAAACTACAAACCAGCAATCACACCCCCCCTGCATGTTCTCTTTATGGGCTGCTTCAGTTCAAAAAATGGAGAAAAAAAAGTTTAGCTCACGTTAGTCAAGTACTGTAACAACAACTTCAGGTCTGCGGCTGGAAAGCAGCGTAGCAATGTGGTGAGGAAGAGAAGACATGTAGAAGCTGCAATATTCTGGACAGCTTTCATCTCCCTGTTGCTTTCCTCCTGCAGCGTGCAGGGTGTGGAGGTAAGGAACGGCTGGAGCTGGATGGGATGTTTGTCTGCAGTGCTGGAGCCGCAGGGGCTGGCCTTGGTGTTGGCAGTGTCAGGCGCAGTCCTAGGATGAGCTGGTGTTTGTTTGTGAACTTGGTGCTTTTCCTGACATTTTGGTAAAGAAGTCTGACAGTTGTCTCTGCTGATAGTATCTGAAGATGCAAAATAGGAACTTTTATCTCCAGCGGTTGGCAGAGTGCAGTAAATCATTCTAGGGAGATGAAGCAATGCTCTTTAGCAGATACAATACATGGATCACGTTCAATGTCATCTTCATTTGGGTACAGTACCCAGTACTGCTGTCATCACCACCAAGGTTACACAGCCTCTGTTGGGCAGCTGCAGGGTGTTTTTAGAAGCAACCATGAGGGCCAGTTACAGTTTTGGTATTTGCTCTGGCCAGAGCTCTTACAGCTCATGGATACCTGGGTCCTGGGTCAAGTTTCTGTTCCGTGATGCTGGGCCCATCACTGATGCAAATAATTCTTGGTGTTCCTAAGGAAGAGCAGGAAGCTCACATGTGCTGCCTTTGCTACATGACTATTGAAAGTGTATGCTCTGACACACACAAGTGTGTGTGTGTGTATATATATTTTTAAAGTGTATATAGATACAAAAAAAAATCTATGTATGTATACTCACACACAGCAGTAGCAGACTCTGTAGCCAAAGCTTTTTGAAAATTTGAATATTAAATCCAGTGCTTTTTTAAAAAAAAAAAAATAAATTGATGAAGCAAAAGCTTTGACACCATTTCAGATGATGGCCAAGGAAAATGCAGGGAGGTTAAGGGCCTTTACTCAGGGCTTGCTGTAGGATTTTATGATCCCAAAACAAACAGGCAATTGAGCAATTGCCTTTCAGTGAGGTAAACTCACCAAAAAGCAATTTTAGGCTGAAGAGTTGAAGAACATCAGTTTTGGCTCTGGCAGAGCAGATCCCTTCCTCAGTGGGACAGCACCTGGGATGGCTCCGTCCTGCTCAGAAAACACAGTTTTGGAGTGATTCATCTTTTTCCCTTTGAATTTCTGCTGCGTCTGTCTCCCTCAATCTGCTTACCCAGCGCGAGTTCTTGATGAGACAGGCAGCTGCCATGAATGTGGCATGAGGGGAGGAAAAAGATGTGCACAAGGTGGAAGTGTGTGTGTGTGTCCTTCTGCAGCAGGCTGGTTGTGGCCAGGAGACGTGCTGGTATGGAGAGCCAGGGTGCGTGTGATACGTGCAGTGGAGTGAACATTTACTGTTGTTTGCAGGGTTGTTGTTGAAATGCCTTATTTAAACTGAAGACAAATATTTTCTAGGGGTTGGTGGTGCTGCAAAGAACAGGTTTATGAACAGATTTTATGAAGTTATTTCTACTCATTTTCCAACTGAGAGGACGGAGAAGGTTTTGAGACTGTTTGTTTGTTTGTTTGCAGTGTGGTTGGTCCCCTCTTGCTGAATGAGTATGGACCTTTGTGCTGCTAGAAACATGTACAAATATTTTTTTCATTATAAATTCCTCTCCGCAGCTTTTAATAAGCTCAGCGTCTGTGCAGAGTGGGTATTGTAATAAATCAGCTGCTACCGTGCAAAAGCAGAGTTACTTCTTTTGCTTAAATCAAAAAGATGCTCTTGCAGAGCATGTTTAAACTGTTCTTTTTTAGCAAAAGGCATTAACTTTGCATTTCATACCAAGACTTCCAAAGCTCCTGACTCTTATCCCAGACAGGTTTAAATACAAGATAATCTGCAAAGGAGGGTTAGCATAAATTATTTTCTTCAAAGGTAAATGCTATATAAAAGGAAAAGTTAATCCTTGAAGCTAATTTTTATTCTGGATATCAAGTCAAGAAGAGTTCTTCTGAACAGATTTTTATTAAGGTTTTTATAGGTTATCAACTAGTATGTATGTTTTTAACAAACTGTGTTTGTAATAAACTAACATCTACTTTGTTTCTATATCCATTTTAATCAGAATTTAACTGATGAGAGGCCTTGTATGTTTGGTTTCAGCCATCCTGTTATTTATTTAACTAACAGTCTGACTCAGAAGAATTTTCATCTTCACCACAATTGCACAAGGACAGGAAATGTCAAAGTGTTGAAACTGTGGCAATTTAAGTAAGTTCAGGTATTTCATAATCCCTTAGCCTAGAGATGTGCTCTTCTACCACTGTGAGGAGAGGACTGTCAGCCTTCCAAACGTAATTGCTTTCAGGCCTGGGAAGCTGCAAGACAGTAGGAACTTTTAAAACCTTATGTGCTTAAAGCCCTTCTATAACACTAACTCCTCAGAAAAACAGTCTGTGATTTTTATTTTTTTTTTAATGTACAAATTTTATGGTACTCTCCCAGATTTAAATGATGAACTGGCAACAAGGATTATGATCCTTAGACGTAAAATGATTAACGTGGTAATTCCAGTAGCAATGCAAGAATTTTTAAGCATAAATATCTTTATAAAATTAAGTGTTCATTACTTGTCATTGTACCTCTTTTGCCTCAGATTTGTGGGAATTTTGTTTTCTTCTGTTGTATGAGACAAAAATCCAAATGTAGCCTAGCAATTTCCTTGGTCCCCACCTGCTCTGTTTCCGTGGCAGCTCTTAGCAACCTGCTATGCCGTATAAAGACTGTGAGGGGCTGTGGTGTCTGGCAGTGACTAGGGGGTTGTGGACTTTCCAACTCTCTTCCAAACATCTCTTGCATTGTTGCCTGAAATTGCAGAGGACTGAGCCTGATGATCCATTCAGCTGTTTCTGGGTCTGTGCCAGGGCTGCTTTGCCAGTTTCAGTTCTGAAGTACAACCAGCGTTGTTGCACTGAACATTTTCACCATCCTCCATAGTCCCTACAAAATACTTTAAAGCAACATTTTTTGAGGACTGTTGATGCACCTGCAATACAAACTTGGTTACTTAACACACAGTAGCTGTATGAGTTTGGGGTTTTTTTGTTTGTTTGTTTTTTTGTTTGTTTTTCTGCAAATTGCAATGTTACTATGGGCCTCTCCCCTCTGAAACATCCAGCCCTGGTGGAAGAAGGGCTATAGCTGAAGAGATCCAGGTGAGTAAGAGCCAGGCCTTTCCTCTCACTGAGCTGCAGCAGACTCTGGTCAGCTGTGCTGTAAATGGGCTGTCTGATATGTAACTAATTTATCAGACACCTCTGAGCCAGGAGACAAATATTATCTTCATCCTACAGATGGTAGAATTAAGATGCAGATCTTGTTTCACAACTGTAGCTAAAAATAAGATTCAGATTGTTCTGTGTTAAATTCAGATCAATTACTTTTTTTGAATTAGAAATCATCCAGAACAGCATTGCACCTAAAAACTTGAAAAACCATTTGATTTATTTGTTATATTTACACATTTGTCTTCAAGCTAAAATTCTAACTTTTTGGAATGTTTTTGTGTTACCAACTCTAGTTTTAGCCCTTGGCACCTTTTTACTATTTAACAAGTATTTTAATATAAGTAGTTCTTCCCTTAGCTCGGTAAGTAGATCAGTGTTAAAAGTTCAGCTATACACTGTGCCTGGAAAAGAATTCACCTCACTAACTGGTCACTTCATATTTCTTTCAAATTGTTCTTAATCAAGTCTTGTAATAAATAATGACTAATACCAACATGACAACGCTGTTTTTTCAAATTGTTCATTTGCCAGTTTTAACAAGATAAAGAAATTAATACTCAGTGTGGACACTGTTTTACCAAAAAAAAAAACAGAAACCAAAACAAAACCCACCCCATAACCCCAGAACAACGACCAACACCCCAAAACAAACAGACAAAGAGGAGGACACGAAGGAACACACATGGAATGATGAAAAGGAACAATGATATTGCACAACTTCAGGTCTCTTCCCAGATTTTGGCCCATGGAATTAGGTCTGTATGAATTCAGCAAAAAGTTGTGTCCGGGGAAACACGCAGCAATTTGAGTGACTCTAGCACTGCAGCCTGCTTTCCATTCCTTCTGCCTGCTAACCTGGGGTTCTTCTCTAAGAGAGCAGGTTGCTGTCAGCTGCAGGAATAATAAATACATCAACATGTTGATTCTACATTTTGCTGACCAACCCTTCAAAAATTATCCATAACACACACAATTCTTCTACGTTGTAAATACACCAAGTCTTCAAAGTACTTGAGACTTTAAAGACAACTTGTTGTATCAAGTACTGAAACTACATATGGAAAACAATCAGAACGTTCCCTGATTTGTTGTGGTTAACTTGAGATTGCATCTCATTTTGCAAGACCAGGACTTCTCAATGTATCAGCGTTGCACTGAATGTGTAAAAGTCACAGTAGGGTGTGTTAAGGAGAAAAATAAAATAAAAAGAAAAAAAAACCCATGCTAAGTGGATAAAAGTTCTTTACAGCTACAATCTTTGCTAGACCATCTCTTAACAAGCACATGCTGCTGGCTACAGAAATCAGCTAATTGTGTCATTCTGGCTCGAGCAGGACTGTTTCCCCCTCAAGTGCGAGTATGACAGTCTGTGTTTATATAAACTTTGTATTTATGTGCATAAGAAAATATATCTTTCTCCTTTCTGGTGGACTGAGGTGTCAGCCAGCAGGGCTTAACAGATACATTTAATACAGGAGACCGAGATACAGTATGTTTATTCTTAACTTCTGATAACCTAAGAACTACAGGAACGAGAGATGCAGTATCCGTTTGCTGTGATCCAAGACAACCATTTTTAGGGAGAAAGAAGTAGAATACGTGACCCACACTCACACTACATTAGTTCCAAATATTTTTTTTCCAGTCATGGGAGCTTAACTATTTCTTGCACATCTGGCCCACTTTTAACCTGATCAAGTTAAAGGTGACATATTAAAGTTTAAGGACTGTTGTTTCATCAAAACCCAAGCAAGTTAAAAAAAAAAAACAAACAAACCAAAACAAAACACCAAGAAACCATAATTTCACTGTAGAACTTGTTTCATATCTTCAGATTCCACATCACTTGTAGAAAAGGGATAATGCATCTCAGTTTGCTTACAAGCTAGGAGTCACTTTGAAGTCTGCATATTCCTAACTGCAAACAAAATATAGCACTTTTAACAGGTTATAAATAAACTGGTTTTCAAGCATAGAGCCAGCCCAACAATAACAATACACTATTAAAAAGACCTAAGGCAATGAATTCCATCTCCAATGGAAAAAAAAGAAAAAAAAGAAAAAAAGGGAAAAAGAACTGTGCAAACAAGCTTAAAACTATTTCTTTGTGCCAGTGTTATAAAATGTAGATTTCAATAAAGCCTTGACCCAAATGCCAGGACTTGTGAAAAGAATCAGAACAAAACTGGTTACTTTATTTAGGAAAAAAATACTCTTATCTTTCTGCTAATAAAATTGGATACACGCAGTTTAAACATTTACAGTTGCTGTAACACTTTACACAATTCCTATATATGGGTGTAAGAACAAACATTAAAAGACAATGGTGGGTCAAGGCTTTACATTAAAAATAACAACCTACTTTTCTATAGTCTCTAAAATACTATGTTTTTTTTCCAATATTTGCAGCCATTCAGGAATATTTTTTATTTATTTATTAGGAAATGTATACTTTGTGCATGATCTTAATTCCTAATTCCTGGCTCTTTGGGCTGAATGACAAAAGGATCAAACCCATTGAAGTGGATGGTCTCCTTGAAGGTTCAGTGGAGAAACCCCGGCTCAGTTAGTCTCGTATGATGAAAGCAGTGCTGCATCCACTGGCTCCATGCAGGATGGACAGGTAAAGGATCTCATCAACCAGTCATCTATACAGTCCAGGTGGTAAATGTGCATGCACGGCAGAAATCGGATAGGGTCCCCATAAACAAAGTCCATCATACAAATGACACATCTGGAGGAAGAAAAAAAAAGAAATCAAAAATATTTAAGCTGCTGTTACCCCACTGGAAATGAAGATTTCTGAGGTATCTACTCCTGGATATGTTTGAGTCCAACAAACTTTTAGTACTTGTAGATGCTGTGAGAAGTTCTTAGCTCCGTCAGTGCTGGCTCCACCAAGCACTAGATTTATTTTTAACTTTTCCTTTGTAATTCGTGCCCATGGTTACAACGTCAGTGAGCACAGCTCAGCAGAGTGCATGAAATTAGAAATAGTAAAAGGGAGCCATAAAGGTGAGGAACTAACATGAAATTATTTCCCTGTGAAGAGAGGATAAAGAAGAAAAAAAACCTATAAAGGCATGAATGACATAGGTGGGGAAAGTTTCACCTGTAAAAGGAAAACAAGGATAAAGGCAAGAGCCTTCTGTATCCATCATAATTTTTTTCAGAAAGCGACATTAAATTAGAGTCCCTGAAAATAAGGCAAAAACAGGAGGACAAGCTCAGGCTTCCCAGGGCAGCGTCATAAACAGCAACAGCCACGTGAGCTCAGTTAGGTTTCTGTAACTTACTCTCTGATCTTCTTCTCGGAGCCGTCTCTTCCAGGATCATAGACTCCTTTAGGTAGATGCTGAATAAGGCCTATCCTCTGCGCTATTCTGATCTGTTCCTCTTCTGTCAGCTGTGTTGCTAGCCGAGTCTGGCTAGGAGTCGGGTGATAAACAGGAACAGGGACCTGCTCCTAAAATTAAAGTATTTCAGTTAAAAAAACCCCACAGAGGCTTTCCTGGCATTTGTAGCACAGTACAGGCAATGGTTTTAACTTTTCCTCTCTTAGTCCTACAAGCATTGGTGTGATTTCCCACTCCTACTTGGTAATTTTGGGGCCATAATTATATTGAGAATGGGATAAAGAATTGCTCAGTGTCTTGAGCAAGGACCTGCTCGTGGTTGTTCTCTGCAAAAGCTTTTTATCTCCAGGAATTGTTCACACATGAAATACACGTGCAACAAACTCCACACAACAGCAGGTCAATAAACATGACAGGCTCCTGGTGAACTGCCAAGATACTGAATTGAACAACGTAATGGCTGAGGGAGAGCCCCCCATCTTTGCAATAAAAAGTAGATTTATTTTTTTACATTTGGGAAGAATTATTTGCAAAGATGAGGACAGTGCTTACTCTTAAAAGTTTTAGAGAGGAAGGTTTTATTAGTTCTGCAATAACTAAAATTTATGTGAACTGTTCTAGACCACACAAGCACCAATCCAGAACTGGAGGTTGAATTCTTGTGTGTTTAAAAAAACATCACCTGGACAATTAAAAAAAAACAAAAAAAAATAGCTGAAGTAAGTAATCCAAGTTTACATTTGTTCTCATACTTTAATATGATTTTACAAGTTCTTCCAAGCTGGACTTGAACTGCTGTATGTTTAAAGTATTTATTTTCCAAACAAAAAATAGGCAACATGTAGGTATTATGCAGTCCCTCGTCTGCCACGTTCTCAGAAGCTTCTTTTGAATATTAATGAACTTTAGATCAGATATTTTCACTAACATTTATATTAACACAGAACTTATTTATTGGATCTAAATACCATCAGGAGATATTATTAGGACAGTGTTGCCAGTAGCCGCACCTCTACTGTTAACAGGGAGACAATTTCTTACAATAGGCCTATTTTAATGGTACTTCTCAAACAGCAGAAAAAATTTCCACTGACAGAAGTGTTCTGAAAAATAAAAACCTGGTGCATCAGAGACACAATAGCATCGATTCATCTGTTTGAAAAATGCTAAAGTTGATGTTTCAGAGGACAATGCTGCAAACCAAGCAGACTGCAGGAGCGTGCAGCTGCACCGCAGAAGCGCTGACGCAGCGCCCACCACCTCCAACAAAGCTCCCACTGAACTCCAGCTCGCCCAGCACCGACACGGGGACACACGGGCTTTCACCGTCTGTGACAGAGCAACCACCTTCTGAAACCTGTGTGTCCTCATGGAGTATGGACTGCTCCTGCTGGAGCGGGCAGCTCCAGGTACTTCCAGCAGCAGGAACGCAGCTGCCTTCCCTGCCCTGTTCCCTCCTGGCCCGCCCCAGCGATGGCCTAGCACAGTGTTCGGGGCTCAGCCACACCAGCGCCTGGCACACTCCAGATATGGGCATTCACACGCCGAACGCCGCGCTGTAAAACCCGATAACGCGGTTCTCCTTTCACAGCTGGGGAGCACGGCGAGCGGCCTGACAGACAGGACCCCTGGAAGGCCAGGAGAAGGCAGCCCGAGGGGCACGCAGCCGCCAGCAGCAGAAGTCCTTGCTTATATTGAAGAAGTACTAGTCAAAAAATAAATTTGCCTGGCAATTCTTCCTTTAACACAGTGCCTACCACTTGCAGTTCAGCTGGGGGGTAAAATTCAGAGTCTTCTTTCATTTAGCTACACGAGGATTTCCCCCTCTCATTTCCTAGCAGAACTCAGAGAAATTAATGAGAAGGTTCAAAAGACCAAATGCCAGTGGTTCTGTAAGTTTGATTAATTTCCTGACTACTTTATACTGTATTTCACAGAAACACAAGATTTCTTCTAGATCAGCTGCCTTTTAATGGTTTAAATTACCTAAAGTATTCTCTAATCATTCTTTGGATAGGGAAAAGCACCAGCTGAATACAGGGATGACCTGTCGGATACAGCAGGACTCATGAAGTAGCTCTGCAACCAGCAGTGCCAGCAAAATACACCATGTTTCCCCTCCCAAAAGCTGCAGACCCTGTGCTCTGAACACATCAGCCCAGGGCAGAGCCCAGCCCTGGTTTTATATTTCAAGAACTTAACACCACAAACTATCGGTAACTTTTTTTCCTTCCCAAAGCTTTGCTATACTTCTTTGGACATGCAATTGAATCAACAGCAGAAGACACTACTGCTAGCTCCTTTATTTATCTGTCACAAAGACATACAGAACACTTGGCATTTGGAGAGACATCCACCCTCCTTCCCATCTTAGAAAAAAAGAGGAGCAGGGCAACTAAACCGCACGCACGGCACAGGCTGGAGCTAACGAGAGCAGGTTACTGTAGGTAACACAGCTCCCCTTGGCAAAGCCAGGGCTGACAGTGAGAACGCAGAGATACAAGGAAAGGCAAGAACAGGAGGAAAAGAGATCCAAGAAACTCTTAAAGTGTCTGAAAGTAGCAGTGACAACTGACAGCGAGTGTCTGTAGCAGAAGAACAGCGAGCTGATCATCGCAGCAGAAGTGATACAGCAAAAGGAAACGACAGTTCCATGTAATCTGTTGTGAGTTGGAAGTATCCCACTTGGACAACTGAAATAAGAATTGGTCACGATATCCAACCAATGACTGATTCGGTTCAGTTTTGGACAGTAAATTAACACAACTTTTAAGCCTGTAATAGGCCAAACAAGAAGGAAATTGTTCCAGTCTTTTACAGGCACTCGCTGTGAGCGACCAGCAGTGCCCCTCTCCCAGGGGTGTTGTCTTCCTCACAGAGACCTGAAGAACCAGGGCCTGATGGACCCCCAAGGCCCCTTTCCATGCCAAATACACAAATGCTTTCCCGACCGCCAGCGCTGCCTGGAAACACTCCTCCTTTTGGCATCGTGTCTCGGGTTCCCTCCCAGCAGAGCCACCACCCTGCGCTCCACGTCTGACATAACCGATTAAGGCAGGAATTTATAGTTGCCAGCTGTGGGCTTCTACAATTTCACATACTAGACAAGAATCTCTTGTCAGATGAGTAACTCTGGGTGAAAATGGTGCTGTCTTTCACCATGACGTTTTCATTCTTGTGAATATAAAAAACTGGGGTTGGTGTGGCTGCCAAGCCATTGTGAAAAATACATAAATTGTACTACTGTAAATAAAACTGGTGACTGCTCGGTACCCCTGACCCGGTGCACTTCCTTAACACGCTCTCTGGTGGCCCTTGAATCTCGCCTCCCAGTGACTATTAAAAGCCTGCCCAGAGCGAGCAATCCACTGGATACAAACATACCAGTAAAGTGGAAGAACACAGCCATACACATTGCAGAGAGTCAAATTATAGGGTACACCAACAATGACCTTTTCAAACCAGTCCACTCCCCTCCCACAGATAAAAAAAGAAAAGGTGTGTTTATACCTGTATGATTCTAAAAATATTTTAAACCATTTATTCACGAGAATGTGAGAGCCCAGATTTCTCTCAGTTTGCTGAAGTGACATTTGCTATCCCCAGAGGGGTCAGAGATGGAGCAGACTGGATGAAGTGCTCCCTCAACCAGACCCTGACCACCATCACCCACCAGTGGGGCTGGGCTCCTGCAGCCCCCAGCAGCCCGGCTGGCCCTGCACGCAGCTGCATCCTCTGCTTTCTCCACTACCAAATCTCTGAAGCATTTTTGGAAGCTAAGCTCATCTGACAGTAATTTCAAGCTGCCCGTTGAGGACAGAGCGCAGCCCTGCCTGGGCGGGTTTATCACCCCTTTGCAAATCTGCCACAGTTTATAATGGCTGCTTTTATCAGCCCACGTCAAGGCAAGGTCCCACTCACCCCAGCCTGGGTATTCAAGGGTAACGACGTGAAGATTCGAGACTTCAGTCAACTTACATTTGTAGCTAGAGGCCCCCTGACATGTATATATATATATATAAAAGATTGTATTACCCAAGTAATTATTATTTTACTCCAAAGATGAGCAATGAATTTATTGCTCTGGCGTCTTACTTATCCCTTATCTACCATGGAAAATGTTTTTGCAGACAAAATTACGAAATACTGAACTTCTAGCCAAAGTCTGTGTTATTTATCATTTGATAAAGATGTCAGGCCTTTCAAATGAAGATGAAATTTCATGTTAACTCTATTCCTCCATGAAAAAAAAAAAAAAGGCCAAAACATATTAGTGTCAGGCAATGAAATAAAAATAACTTTCTGGCACTTAATTTGCTTTAATCAATTATTTTTTCCCCCATATGAATTTAGTAATGATGAAGTATGTGGTGTCAGCACAAGTTTCCCTGGCTTTCTGTGCACAGAAATCGTTCTTTCCTAATGTTTATTCAGCCCTTCAGTAACAGCATTAACTGAGACTCAAGGACTGCAGCAGGGTTTGTACCTCCATCTCACCCCGGCTCCTCCTCCTCTGGGAGGGGGGGATCATAGAGGGCATCTGGAGGGCTGCATTTTTCATTTCTAATGAAAATAAACATTTTCATACATGGCTTAAAAATGCCCCCCACACTGTGTTTCTGCCTGCAGCTTCCCAAGCACGTTTTGGGTTCTCACCTAGAAAAAGGAGGTTTCTCATCAATGCAAACTTACCTTGGTTAGTTGTGCTGCTGGAAATCTGCTTTTCTCTTGTTTTACAGCATTTTCATTTTGGTTTTGCAAGTGCAATGAATTTGTAATACTCTGAAAACAGGTCAGTGGTAGATCAGAAACTCTTAATCCCTGGATAAAGATTATTTTAAGATCCCTCTACACCACATATCAGCACTATGTTATCAGGGATTTTATTTGTTTGTTGTTTTTAGTAATTTCTCCAACATGCACAAATTATCCTTTCGGGAAGGTCAAAGGTGAATGAATAATTCGTATCATCTAATAGTTCCAGAGACTGGAGCTTCACCACTGTCCCCGAGATCCTGTCTCCACCCATCTGCTTTCTACTCTTGACCACTTTGCTCAGTTTCCATCTCTAAATTTTCTTCCTCATCTAATCCAATGCTCTCAGTGTCTCTCTCACCCTGGGATATTTATTTGCATTTTAACACCAGATCACCAGCATATCTGTTAATTCAGCCCAACAAAGGTGACAAACATCTTCCTAGCTGTGTTTATCCTAAGAATTTTTTACATATTTTTAAATACCAGTAGGTACAAGCGCTTACTCTCCTTATGGTTGCTGCCTAATTAATTAATGCAAATAGAACAGTTCAATTTGAATTTCCCCAGCCGATCCCACAGCTCTTCTTTGAAATCCCTTCGATATGCAAATGTCTTTCTTGAAACGTGTTGTCTGAAAGCAGCTGCCCTGACTCACGTACAGCTGCATCAGGGCCACATATGCTGTGCTGCACACCAGCCCTCAAACAGGAGCTGAAGAGCAGCCCGGCCTTTCTGCAGCTCTGACAGCCTTGCAACGTCGCTGCCTGTTACAACCACCACTGCACCAGTCCGCCAGCCTCGCTGCTTCCCAGTTTTCTCACCTCCAAGGTGAGATGCTTAGCAGGAAGCCTAAATAACTCATCTAGACAAGAAAAACTTCGGTTTATAGATGTAAAGGCAGGAGGTGAGGAAAAAAAAAAAAATGTGCTTTTTGTTTGGTGGTTTTTTGTTTGTTTGGTTGTTGGTTTTTTTTGCAAAATCCCTCCTGAATCGTACGAAATTTTCTCCTCTTGCTACTTTATTACTCGTAAGGAACTTGCTGGGATGATGGTCCAGAGGCCTTTTCTGTGAATGCCATTCGGATCTGGGCGAAAAGACTCAAACTCCATCCATATGTGAATACACATTCTGAAATAATATCCTCCCCCAAGACATATTAATGTAAAACCACTCGCCATTATAATGTGCATTATACGACAACTATAATAATCCTCAGAATATTACGAGCAGCCTGCCAACTATAAAAGCCTTTTTCTGCCATACAGAAGAGAACAGTCCATTTATAAAGCTGATTACCAGTTGGTATAAAACATCATGTAATGAAATCATTACCCAGTTTTTTATATTCCTGCTTCCAGGTAGCCAGTCAGTATAAATAACTGCAATAGCTGAACACTTATGCTAAAAAATTCTTTTGAAAGAAAAATCCCCTCCTCTCACCTCTCCCATTCAGAGGGGACACCTGGGACAACCTGATCAGACACACACGCATGCACACGAGCAGTTCTGGCACAAGCTGGAATCTAAAGCACGGGTTTGTCTTGCAAATGCCATTCACTTAATAGTAATATAGTCAGAATAAGAGAAAAAAAACCATTACATTAGCCCCCTATTAAGCAAAACTAACTAATCCTTCACCAAATTTTCAAGCGCACCAAAGACTGATTCCCTTTGTTGATGTGAGAAGTGTGAAGATCCAAGTAGCTCTCTCTCTCCCACCAAACAACAACACATTTCAAAACAGATTCACTGCACCGCTCTACTAAATACATCTTCACCTTTAAAAGGTGGTTCTGAGTCCTTGCATTTCTCAGGATCGCCACATTCCTCCTTAAGGACGCTAATCACACCACTTAAATTCTGAATGTGTATTTGATTCACCTGGAACTTTAAGGCCAATAAATGTATACTCCATTTTTAAGATGTACTAAGGGATTGTTCTGCTACCACTGCTTGCTGGAGAGAGCTCACTGTAACTGGTGGTGACCATTTCAAACAAAACCATTCGACTTTTACTTTCCTTTGTTTGATATGTTCCTTGATAAGTCTGACAGCACTGAAGGACAAAAAAAAAAAACAACCCCAAACTCACAACATACAAAATTTCACATCTCAGTTTCTCCTTTAGAGTTTTATTAGTATCACAATTATAGTTTAAATAAACGTGTGAACTAGCACCTTACTGGTCCGTATCAATGAGCAATGCTCCAAAAGCCAGTAAGGGCCCCCCCTGCCTCTGAGACGTGTTCAGGTTCATACACACTTCCCACTCCTACGGGAAGATCAGTAAGAATTCTGGCTCTGTAGGAACTGGGCACTGTAGATATGGTCAGTTATAACAACACAGTAAGGAAACAGACTGCAACAGAAGAAAGGAACCTGCAGAATCTGCCCGGCGTTTCTCCAGCTGCTAACACCAGTGAAGAAGCAACACCCAGGTTGAGTCATCCACCATTTCAGAGGGAGGTGTTTTTGGTGAAAGCCACGGTGGTTCTGCAGTGATGGCGCAGCCTCATTTCAGCTACTACTAGAACTGTAAAATTGTCCTTTGCATTTTTCACAATTGAAATTACTGAGAAGTACACGTATCTGAGGAGTTGGAAAAGATAAACAACCATGAAAGAAAGCAAGTCCTGGCTGCCAACTCTAAAATACCATCTGAGCTTTGCTACCAAAACCAGGGCTGGGGCAGAGGGAGAGGAGGTATAAACTAGATGCATCCTGCCTGCTGCTTTCCTAGACAGCCAGCAACAGAGGCTATTCAAGAAAGGGACTTTGTTTTCAAGCTGCTTACCTGTGCTGTCACACAAACCCAAACAGGCTACCTACTGCCCAGATCAGTAGGTGACAGTGCCCCTCTCAGCTGGGCCACTGCAGGCCCAGCCTTACCTGGCAGATGGAAATCACCTGCTGCTCAGCAGAGTCACCTGCTCCAAAATGTGATTAACCATCAATGCAAACCTAAATACAAAAGATTAGCAAGGAGGAGTTGTAGGGGAAAAGCAGTAATTAAAAAGCAGTAATTAATCCCTGGAAGCACAATCTCCTGACACAACCAGACAGTTTTTACATTTCCAGGCTGCACAGCAGGTTTCTCTGACTCAAGGGCCATATCCTCAGGTACGGTTCCACTGACTGAATTCTTGTTCACCAGCTTTGCGTCAGTTTTAGCCAGCCTTGTTCCTTTCTCCAGTGATCCCATCAAACATCATGGTGGGAATTTCTTCAGGAAGGTGGATAACATATACACCAACACATCCCTGACCATCAGACTGCTCACAGAGAGCTGACTCCATCCCTCCCGACAGCCTCACTGACAGCTCCACTTACAGCACCAGGCCACAACTTCAGAGAGATAACGAAGTCCTCTTATTCCAGTTCCAAGCATGTTTATTTTAATAGGTTATTTTTATATAGGGAGGGAAAAGATCCATAAACAATTTACAAAAATTCATGCTTTTCTGTCAAGTTGCTGCAGTGAGCAAAGCCAGGAAAGAACAGTTGTCCCTAAACATTAAATTAAGGACACTCAGGCACAAAATGCAGCCTCCTGAGATTTGTACACCCCAAGGACTACAAAGCAAAGCAGCTGGGTAAGGAGAAAATCAAGCAGAAGGAGCCAGCAGTCACTTCTGCAGCTGGTGGTAGAACAACAGCACATGTACGCGGATCATCCTACCCCATAAGCAGACCACAACATCTGCATTATTGGTACATGTTCTCTCCTACTTACACCAAGTGGTTATCTTTGCAGAAACCCCTTCTTAAGCATGGCAAGTGAAGATAGTTATTACAGTGCTATGGCTATGCTGAACACGGCACTTATGGTTTAAGCGAGACGGCTGCTGAGAAATGAGAAGCCGATTTAATAACAAATAAAAACCTGAAGTTTTGGGAGGAAGAAAATGGTCCTGTAGTGGAAGAGGCTGAAAATAAAATAAAAGAATAATTATAATTAAAAAAATCTCTCAGACTGCCTCCTCTGCTGAAAGGTACAGAGTGAACCTACTGTGTCCCATTCACTTACTGCTGTGGAACTGCTGGCTAGCAGGAAGCAAAAAATAAAGAGAGCCCACCCCAAACAAAAAGATCCAGTTAACATGTTTTTCAGAGGCTGCATTCAAGCACAGGAGACAGGAGAAGTACTCCAGAGCTGCAATGGAAAAGCTGACAGAACTCTAACGGTCCATGCAGAAAAGAGGAGAAACGTTCACACTTCCTTCAGACACACATTTACCTTCTGGAAATGGTAAAGCATCAATCAGTGCAACTTGTTTATAGCGCAAGTCAAAGGGTAACAGCTAAAAGCACTCGTACCGATCATCCGGGGTAGCAGGTAAATTCTGCAGCCAGGCGGGACTCTCGCTGTGCCAGGTCCCGTACGCAGCGCAGCACCGGCTCACTCAACCTGCCCCGCTCATCCCGTGATCTCAGACATGCGTGGTTTGTCCCCACCGCCCACGCGCACCCACCCAAAACACTCACTCACAGGCTTTGACTCACCTCAGGGTACAGCAGACAAAAAAAGCTTAAGCTCGCGTGTGCTCCTGCCTTGTGAGACATGAGCTTGGCCCAGATCTACCATCCTCTAACCCCCAGAGCACTGCATCGCTCAGGTCCGTGCGAGTCCCTTACACACAGGGCTCGACATGGGTCACTGGGCAGGCAGGCACACGATGAAGAGTGCAGGCAAACATGTAGGCCAGGCTGGATGAGGCTGTGAGCAACCTGGTCTAGTGCAAGGTGTCCCTGCTGATGTCAGGGGGGATGGAACTGGGTGATCTTTAGGTCCCTCCCAACCCAAACCAGTCTGTGATTCCATGAATGTAACACACTAAGAACAAATAACAGCATGTGTTACGCTCTGAACCAGCTACTGAGGCCACAGACTCAGCGTAGCCGAGCTGAGCACACGCAGCCCCTGCTCACCTCCCGGTGCTGTTTCGAGGAATCTGGGGATTAGGGTGCAGCTGACTCCAGCTGGTCTAAAGCAGAGCTGGCTCTGAAACACGGGTCCCACCGCTTCCCCCACGCTGGCTCTAGTCCCTGGCTGCGAGGACACTGATCCGACTGACTCTTCACCTCATGAAAAGCAAACAAGCCATTACCATCGACTGTGCGACCACTACAGCCACTGGAAAAACTGGGAAGAGGCAGCCAAGAAGAAAATGGAGGAGTGCCCCTGTCAGGGACTGAAGCCAGTTGTGAAATCCTGACTCCAAACACTTAAAAAATAGCAAGAGTGCTAAAATGTATCTTTTGGCAAGAATTAGGTCAGCTTGAAAGCAATTCTAAGAAGAAAACAGCCCTTCTAAGTACTTCAAGAACAAGGTAGCAAAATTACAGAAATTGGCCCTAATTAGGCAAGAGGACAGGATGGGGACAAGGGGCCAAAACGGGGAATAAACACAAAAAGGCACATAAGCTGAAGACATGAGCCATCCATCAGGGGAGAACTGCTGAAGCATAAACACAGGCTGTACTTCCACATGTACACAGATGTGTATATGTATATTTAAATGTGCTCGCTTGAGCTAATAAGAACATAGTAACATACAAAAGATAAATATTATGCATAACTAGGAATGTGTTTTAGAAAAAGTATATAGTGAGTATGGTATCAAAGGATCAGTGAAATCAAGTGACAAATGACCTCATCTCTGGGCTCAGCATTATCTGGGCGTTATCACTCAAGGAGACAGCAGGCCTCCTCCTTGGGCAAAGAGGGCTGGCTATCCAGAACGCAGTTCAACAGCCTTGCCCAAAGCAAGTGTCAACACACATCCAAAACCACCCTGTCCAGTGCAAGTCCTCATGGATCAGCTTCCCAAAACAGGACTTAAATAGACATAACAGCCCCAGCTGGAACTGTCTTCTGGGAGGTGTCAGTTTAGCTTCAGGTAAGTAGTAACACAGATAATGAAACCAACCGGGCAGATCAACAGCAGCTATCTCCGATCATCTACCCCGATGTACTGCCCTACACGATGACACAAAACACTTTTCTGTAGCCAACCAGTTGTAAGCAAGCACCAAAAAAGAGGTTTGAAAGAGGACACGGTAGTTCTTTTTATAGAGATACAGTCTGTTACCCAACCAAAATACACAGAAGAGGCAACAGGAGAGGGCTTCTGCAAACCTTGACAGGGACCTTCCCCTTGACCAGGTAAAGAATGGCTGATGAGGCAGAGCACTGCACAAAAAATGTGATTCAGCTATTTGTTCAGCATCATTTGATAATAACATTAATTATTTCAACTCTAAGTTAATGAGCAGCAGCAGTAAACAGCCAGAGGCACTGATTCAGGCTGCCGGCTCATCTCAGCCGGTCATTTATTAGTCTTAAAGGAATGTCTCAGGCATTAAAAACTATTACTGAATCTGTTGGTTTGTTGGATTTTTAAAAGCAGTGCTCTATCTAAAAGCAAGGCAGGACCGTACGAATATTAAGGCACACTGAAGCTTGCTGAAGCTTTACTTTCGATGCAGTATTAGCAGTGAACACAAGGGCAATGTTTCTATTTTTTCCAGCAGAGTCTTGCCCTCACAAGCAGTGACTCTGCGTTTTTAACTCGCAAGGCACGAATCCAAGTGTGATCTCATGCAACTGTCAAACCTCTTCTAACAGAAAAAAGGCCTGTGCCAAGAACAGGTAGAAAAATTATAAATAACTCTCTCAGGAGTTGGTTATACAAGCAAAATATTTCCAGAATGCGTTTTTCCTACTTATTTTAAGGTTTTCAACACACAGACACAGTTCAATGAGCATCTGGTCTTTGTCACCAGAAAACACATGTTCATTTTATGCATGAAACATACAGCCAGTTGCTGGTGGAACCAGGACAAGCTGTGTACATTTGGCTTCACAGACGAATTAAGGTACGATGCCCATCACTAACTGTACAAGCAACCACCTGCCTAATAAATATTTTTAGTCTGTGTGATTTTTTTTTTTTAAATACTCTTCAGTGGAGGTTGCCTGTGTTGGTTTTACACCAAAAATACTTGTGTTTGTTTCAGCACAGGTGGTTTGAGGGGGAACTGCAGCAGGTCTGAGGCTCTGCAAGGGCAAGGGGAGGAGAAGGGGAGCGCAGAGCCCAGCCCCTGCAGCCGCTGTCTCACCTTGTTCAGCCTCGACATGATGGAGAAAAACCTCTGCTTTGTCAGGCTGTTTCCCTGCTTTCATGGAAGGTGGCAAGAGCTTTGTTTACATTGAGATTTGCTTTCTGAAGGAAAACTTGAGGTTTCCACAATGAATTCATCCTACTGATTGCCAGTTATCAGACAGTAAGATCTACAAATGTCCCCACTAGCACCCCAGTAGCACACTCAGTAAGGATTTTTAACAGAGTCTCAAGGGTTTTTCACTTCAATGTCAGGGACAGGGTGGTTTGTCTTAGCACAACCCATGCAGCCACCATGGCGACACAGCCTGACAGGAGCAGGTCCATCAACTGCCACCGTGTCACCACCGGACACGGCACTTGAGCACCTACTTAAGTACTTGCCTGGATTAAGGCTCAGGCTGCTACAAAACCTCAGAAGAACAGAAAACTGTTTGAGAGGCAGGACATGAACACAGAGAGGTCATTTTTCTGAATATGGACTGACTGGTTGGAAGACAAAGGCCCATTTCACCCCGACACACCCGTACGAGAGCAGCTGCACAGCCTGGAGATCTCCAGCCTTAGCTCATCCATATGCCACGAGGGATCTTTCATGTTGTGTGAAGTACACCAGAAACCCCAACACCTAATACAGTCATAGATGTGATGCAGTTTTAGGGCTGGAGTTGAGAAGATCACATGGAAATAAAAAGGTTACCTGTGCAAATTTAAAAGCACTGATTTCCCAAGAACATTACCTGTGACTTTCAAATACTACAATTTAAACACATGGGTACGAGGAAACAGCACTGAAGTGTAACTCTACTACAGGTGAGGTACCTACTACTGCCCTCAGAGGCAGAAATGAAAGTCTAATGTCATTAATATTACGCTACTGACACTGTTTCAGGCTCTATGAAGATATAAAGAATACTTATCAGATTCTCCTGCATTAATGTTTAGGGCAGAATAACCATGTCCTGCTACAACCCACACAGTGACCAAAAAGTTTTGCCAGTTTATACAGACACAAACTGCAGTCCTGACAGAACACCCCAATGGAGTAACACGGAGCTACAGGTGGAAAGCTTTGAGACAGTAAAGCTGGAGGTCTTCAGTATGTTACAGTGACAAAAAAAATACACACAACCACAGCAAAACAGCTATCAAGAAAACCCTGGGAGTTTTTTTTAGGTTTAATTCACAATATTTAGTCTAGAATATGCCTTGTTACCTTGGGAGTCACTAGGGTTCAACTACAGAGGTAACCATAATAGCTAAATAGGCTTGAAGTGAAGATAAAAAGAAGGTGGGAAGCTTCTTGCTCAGATTTTAACCCCATCAGCAGAAATGCCACCACTCAATTACTACAGAAATATTGTAGGTATCTTTCTAGATTTTTTTTTTAGTTCACCCTATGCTCACCAACAGCACATCCATCTTAAACACATCTCCAAGAGGCAGCGGATGCACCAGAGTAGCCTGGGAAGCAGACGTTAGTGTCGCTCCTCTGAGTCTGAGGAGCTACAGGACTAAACTCACTTTGCCTCCTTGCACACCGCTGCGGTTAACTGAAGTCAGTGGACGTGCTTCCCTGGGGACACTAAAGGATCTGCTGAGTAACCTCTGAACCAAACAGGCAAGGTAACGAGTCTGAATTCCCATCTTTTTCTGGGACACCTCCTTTCCTATAGGCACTTGTCCACTGCAATAAAGACACAAACAGAAATTACTGCAATTTTTTGTTCTTTCATTTGTTGTTTTGGATCAGACAGTAGAAGCAGAAATAAACCAATCATTCTGGGAGGTGGGAAGTTCTAGATGCTTTCTTGGGGGCAGAAAAGGGCTGGTCATGGCTTTCTCCATGAACTTGGGCAAAAATGAGTCCAATGTTCTTCAAATGAAATCTGCTGAAAGCCACACAGCAAGTACCCTACGGAGCACTTTCAGACTGGCAGATTAGGTTAAAGAAAATTTCTTTGCTCTGCTGAAGCTCTGTACAGAAATTAGCCTTGAAATAACTTACAGGCCTGGTCCTGATTTTTTTTTTGTATCATTTCATGTAATGCTGTGTTCCTGGTGAGGTCTTCAGCATGTTATAGAATTTCACTCAAATAAGAGAGGATAAAGGCTAGAAGTGTATGAAAAGGTGATTGCCCCTTGGAATTCTGAGCTGCATGTTCTGCAGATTTAAAGTAAATATTGCCTATGACTTCCATTATTAGCCACCATGACAAAATTCACTGCAAGATGCTGAGCAGTCAGTCAGTGATCTCTCAGTCACTTAAAATATGGTGATTTTTTTCTGTAGTTTCACTGACTATGGATGAGACATTTTGTTTTTCAGGAAAACCAAGTTGCTTGTATATCATATCCACTAACAAACAAAATAAAAATAGAAGCCTTACCCTAGAAAAACAAAGGCTGAAAGGGATATAGGACTGATCTTTAAATAAATCAGGAGAGTAAACATCACAAAACAACTAAAGATCTGTTCGGTACAAGAATAACAGGTGCAAGTTTGCCATAAATAATCTAGAAAAGTGAAACAGCTTCTTGAGGCTTAGTTCTCAGTTGAACAAAAGAGGCTCCCTGGAAGAGCAGTAAGGGTAGAGCTGACCAGTGTCTTGGAAATATCATACATTATCTGCAGAAAATAACTTCACTGAGTATATGCATAACTATCCATATGTCCCCTTGTTCACAGACACCAGAACACAGTCCAGTCCACACACTTGTTAATGTGCAGTTTCCAACACTGTACCAAACAGGGCTGTTACCCAAATTAATATAATCTATGATGCAAAGTAACAGCTAGTAACAATGCTTGGAATATTCAACTCAAAGCTAATTTAAATAAAATACAGAAGATAACACTCATTAAATCTGAGCCTTGTTTTGTTGAAGCTATTGGAGATGTCTGCAGACACTGTCATGAGTGTGTCCACCTGGAAGTTTAAGACACTAACAAAACTTTTAAAGTGAAAAAATAAAATTTTGGACAAAAATCATTCTCCATTATCAATTCTGGTTTGATCTCTGTTGGGTTTTCAATAGCCCACTGGTGGAAAACACCTACAGCAGAAGCAGAAAGGTTCTTGGCCAAACCGTTTCCTGCAGCACAATCTACAGGTAGAAGCAGGAGTGAAGGCACGGCTGAAAAAAAGACCTTTATAAGGCTTATTCTGCTGAGCAGATGCTAGCTGGGGAAGTTTTAGCACATTCTGAAATCTCCAGCTTTACAAACCCGCTTGTGTTACTTGAGTAGCACCGAGCAGCTGCATCACTGGCAAGGATTTGGCCTGTGGCAAGAAAAATGTAAGGTCATCAGTGAACAAGTACATGTAGGATTATTGCACTCTATGTTGATATATAGGCACTTTATTTCTGGAACACTGTAACCATTCTGCATCTAGGATTTTAAAAAGTATGTGTCTCACTTCAGTTTGATATGTCACTTAAGCCTTTTTAAGGGAGAAAGGGCAGTAGCTATTGGTCTAATTTAAATAAATTATATTCTGTCCAGCTGAAATGTGTTACTGTACTCAAACTGAAACCTGGTCAGCATATTTTGTGAAATAAACCAAGGAAACATTAGTGGCAACAAGTAGTCTAGTTCAGAAAATTATTTCTGCAGCTTTGCAGTGCCCCAGAGCCTCAACGATGTGCTGGGCCGTTTGCTTACCGGTGACTGATCAGGAAGGGTGTCCCTCACTGCCCCAGCAGCCACATCTCCTGGGGCTTTTGGGCTTTTTCTTGTAGGTCTCCAAGCCAAAAATTAAGCCTGACTCGACTTAGTTAATGAGATATTAAAAAGCTGTAAAGATGGTATTTACTGCTCATGTTCAGCATTACTGGTTCTGAATTCAGAAAAACAGAAAGCTACTAGGCAAAGGGGCATTACCACAGAAGTGACCAGAGTTGGTCACGCTGCACAAGCGGACACATGAAAAAGCAGCAAGATTTGCTTCTCAGGTTTATTTCTTGAAACAGGGTTTTGTCCCTCAATTTGCTTTAAGTAAGACTGGCTTCAATAGGAAACTAGCAGCCTCTCCTGATGGACACCAAACTAGAATAAGGAGTCACAACACGTAAAACAGGACAGCCAAACTGAAGTGGCCAGCTCGGCTTCCGCTCTTGCATACTTAAATAATTTCTTAATTCGAAACATTTTAGACAACAGGGAGGTTGTTTTATTAAAAGCCACATACACTGGCAGTCCTCACATACATATGCACAAAGGTAATCAAACTTCTAACAGCAGTAACAAAGCTTGCCAAGTTATGTTCAGACTTTGGAAACCATCCACGGAGTCATAACTGGAAGGCTTGTGTGAGGAAAGAGGCCGAGCAGCACCCCACAATGCAGATGAATGATGTTACTGTAGTCAGTGGTGTCCCAAGGGATATCACAGTCTGCTGCACAACATGAACAGGCTGTGAAAGTCTTCACCCATTCCTGTACTTAGCAAATACACTCATGAACTGTTAGGTAACATTAATGAAGCATTTTTTAGAAAGAAAATGGTGAGGAAAAGCATCCAAGCGTTTCTAGTGGCAGCTGTGGTAGACAGATTTATATCCCCTTATTACATTTTGTTGTTTGGGTGGGGGTTTTGGGGGGATTTTCTTTGGTTTTTTTTAAAAAAGAAAGATCACATTTAAGAAAAACAGAACTAAGGCTTTGTCTACATCAGAGTTTTGTCCTGAAGCAGCAAAATCCAACTGAAATCACCGCCCCACTGAAGTTAGAAATGGCACCTTTAGACTACATTTCTTCTCCAGACCATTCCCAAATACACTCATTGCCCAAACCAATATAGAAATTCATTCTCTGCATGCTCTGGTATGCAGTTAAATCCCAGTATAACCTTAATTGCAACACAGAGAAGCCAAAACTCCTGTAATACTTGGTGGTAACAGCACACATCTAATACCGGGCACCTCTGAACCTTTCCAGAGATGTCACAAAATAAAATGCAACATACAGATTGCAAAGGGTGCAGATATATCCTGTCTCCACCAGGAAGTCAGTTTGGTTCATTAAGCTGACAGGAAGAAAATAAGAGCAAGAAAACCCATTTCAGACTCTTGAAGGGTATCCCTCAGACACTGAGGGACCAGGTAAGCACCAAAGCCACCACCAAGAGCCTGAGAAAGCACGTGGCTGCAAGTGGAAAACAGGAGGGAAAACTAAAGTCTGACCTGGTCAGATCAGACCTCCTTGTGCCGGGAACACGGACGCGTGCAATGCGGATCATGAGGCACACTGCATTTTTTCCCTGGTTTCAGCTCATAGTCTGCTGAACACAAGAGATGTTCCCCAAGCCTCTCCTTTGGCCTCGACCATGTTCACTCCCAAGCAGTGTCTGTCAAAGCCATTATTTTTAAGTGCTGGAGCAGAATCCTGCCTCAAATCAAGTTAAACAAACGTTGACACCAATTTCCCCACGTGCCTGAGGTGTGGGCACCCCAACACAGGGGCACCAATGGTTTCCACTGGCACCGGTCCCCGCTGTGGTGAAGGCCACAGGAGAGAATATTTGGTGTTGTTAGACAGTGGCACTTTCTTTAGGGACATGGAAAGTACCCTTCTCTCCCTAGAAAGGCAGCAGAAGCCCGAATTGCTCAAGCTGCTGACGCACTTAAACTCCCTCATATTTTAAAAAAATGCCTCATGCTGACAAAGGGATGGACAAATTTCCCTCAGCCTACAGTACTCTTCCCTTGACTCCTTACCCTGAGGTAGAAACATTTGTCTGATCCCTCAAAACCAACAGCCTGTTTGGTAGCATCTGTTATGTAGCTGTTACTACCATTTTCCCAGCTTTTGCTTTCCAATAAAAATACTGCCACGCTAGCAGTGCTGCCTGGAGGAACCTCCATCTGCGTGATCTGACCACAGCGAAGAACACATTGACCCCAGGACGCCACGTCCAGAGTCCCCTGCAGAAGCTCCTGCCAGAACAAAGGCAGGATCCGATTCACTCGTTAACCAAGAGCTAATTGGTTGTTATTCAGCCACAGCACATTGAGGAGACACAGAGACCTGAAGTTCTGTATGTTGCAGTTAGGACTGTGGACATCTGGCCTTCACCATGCTGGAATCCAGATAGAGGCACGTGCATAAGATATATTTAATGGACCCCCCAAATAAAAGAGGAAGGATAACACACCCTCCTTTCCTACCTCAGCCTGAAACTACAGCTCTTTCCTCCCCCGTTTATCAGCTCAGAGTAGGTGACAGCTACATAAAGACACTTCAGGAGAAGCTACATATAGGGTGAAGTGAACTTTTTCCCAGGAAGCTCTAGATCTAGGTCATCTTGCTTCTTCTGGGAAGGTGGAAAAAACAGGTTACTCACTGAACAAGAATACAGTTTATAGAGGAAAACAAAGATTACTTGGAGCATGAAATTTTGTGTGGATAGTATTTCTTCTTTCCTAAAGGATTTTTAAAAATAAAACTAATTAGTCATTAAGCATTGTGTCTCTGAGTACCTGACTCCATCTACTGTCAGTCAAGAAACCCACTGTATTTACAAAAGGAATGGGCATTCTTTGGTAAACATACTTTCAGCAGTTTAACCACACAATAAACCAAATTTTAAAAATTTAAAATTCCAGAGAGTTTGTCTAAATTCAGACATAATGTAAAAATCCCTCTTTGCATCTCATTTTTGGCTCTTATTGATGACTGGCTGGAAGGATTATATACAACCCAGCACAGTTCCAGGTGAGTTACTGTACGAATCCCCTCCAGTGGATTAAGTACAACTTCCAATTGAGGGCAAGGAGGGGAGCAACTGAGCATCTCGCTCAGGTTTGGGCCAAAGGCCACCATCTAACTCAGTCCAGCTGCTGGAGGATGGTACCCAGCCATCACAGCCACTGCAGCATCACGTGGATGCCATTAGCTGATGGATGCAGTTTGCTTCTACCAGGGCAGGCAGAGGAGTTTTCTTGGCTCAGGACACTACCTATGCAGTGCTTCTTACTAGTTTCCAATTTGCAGATCCCTAAAAATTTCCAAGTAGATGTGTGGAACTGCATTCTCAGTTTACTGACTACAGATGGGATTTTATTAGCTCTTGTGAGCACTGTAAAAACAGCCCATAGAGCCTCAGAGACCCAGTAACTAAGAGGTGAAAAAGCACTGACCTAGAAAAGAATTAACAGTTAATTTAAGTATTTTTGCTTGAATTTTGAAAGTTATATTGTTTCCTTCCAAGATGAGCAATGTAACTTTCAAGGATGCCACTCTCTGTAGGATGATCCACAACTGCCTCAAGGTCTCCAAATATATAGATATAACATGACAGAACTCTGAAGCAGCCACGAAAGCAATGACCTGGTCATATTTCTTAAGCTAAACTGAAAATATATGGATGCAACCATAATATAAATCATAATACCTAAACAGAAAACAACCGAGAGAAAGCCCAAAACATCAGAAACTGGCAATGGCAATTAATCAAGTACTATCATAGAGCATAAAATACAGCCTACAGATGTTAAAATATTAATTTCAATGTCTTAACTAAACTTTAATTTAGAACATTAGTTTGCTGATATGAGCCTTTTCCATAGTTCCCACTGAATACAGCAGTTCACCACTTTCTGTGGAGCAACAGTACAGACAAAACCAGTTTAGCAGTTTGGTATGTCTGTAGTCAAGCAATGCTTGCGCCTGTTTGCTCAAAACCTGAGAGTAACCACTTCTCCTTCTGAACTTTAAATAAAATGAATTTATTCAGGCAAAATAAATACTGCTCTTAATATTTACTGCAAAATTATACTACTTCTGAAGTATAGATTTTGACAACCGTGTTAATAAAATGCTGTGATTAACTTTCAGTGCACAGAACAAACGCTGTATCTGGGTTTAATTACAATGATGAATAAAAGTCAGACACAGGCATCATCCCAGAGTAGTCATGCATTATGCTGTCCCATAGATACCGAAATAATGGAATCTGATGCACTTTGATCTCTTAGATAAGTCTCCCGCAGCTCTGAAACAGAAAGGGCAAGAGCACCCAGCCTCATCCAATTCTGCAACGTTCGCACACTGAGTCATAAGAGATCTGTATCCCCCACTACCAAGATGCATCTTATGGGAATAAATAAAGTCAGATAAATATTGCTCCATTTCTTTCTGGCTAGAGTTTGTATATAAATCACCAGGAGAGCCTGTGATAGTGGCGAGGGCTACAGGGAAACATTACAGAACTACTGTTCCAGTATATATAACTATGTTATAGACACATTTCTGGGTTCTGTTCTAAGCTGACTTTTTTTTAAAGCTGTTTTGCTACAACAAAGATTAGAAACTGGTGGTACCCGGTAAATTTAATGGTTTAATCATGGCTGCAGCATAGCAGATTCCTTGCTTTTGTCTAAACCAACACTGAATTATTTTTTGCTTACCACGGATTTTCACACAACTTCATTAAATGTTATCAATCATAAACCACGAGTTTCCTTGATGCTTCTAACGGCACGTGGGCTAGCTACAATCCCAGACTCTGGAAAAAAAAACCATTGTCAGCCAGCTGAGATTTGTCTTTGACTAAGAATGAGGTTGTCTCTGCATGAGCATTGGGCCTTGGAGTTCAGCAAAGTATATGAAAGGTCTGCTTCTGAACTATGCCCCTAGAAACAGCAATTGCTCTGAGTGGGGAAAAAGCAGATGAGAGGACACAGAGGCCTCTCCAGCGTCCAAAAAATACGATCAAGGGAAACAGGTTTTGGTATTGCAGGGATAATAGTCTGCACACTCATAGCTGCATGCTGGGGCTAAGGGAGGAACTGAATTTCCTGAGTCACAGTTTCTCTCGTTCCTCCCACAGTTTCAGTCCTCCCGCAGGCACCTCAGGTCTACATCATCCCTAAACTAAAACAGTGGCTAAAAACAGAGGCAAGATGAGAATGCTCAAAAGCCAGCCCAGCCTTTGATACGATGGTACGCGTGCGCACACGTGCCCGAAGCAGAGAGTGTGCACAAGCCTTCTGGTGGATCAGCAGAAATGCCCGATGCAATAAACCAGCTGGTTGTGATTTGGCTGACGCAACAGTGGTTGAAAGGATGGTTCTTTTATCTCCTTCTCCAGTTGCTGCACGCATCTGCTGTTCATCCATGTCACCGCGCGTGGATCGTGGCCCAGCAGCTTTTATGCCACCAGCACTCTGACTTTCTTCTTCACTGATGAGAAACAGAGCAGCCAGCAGATTCCTATGGAGGGCTGGTAAATAAAACAACCACTCTCTGTAACTGTTTGGTCTCTTGGAAATTCTTTCATTAGTTCATAGGAAACTCACAGTTGATTTGCTTTAGTCCATTCCACAGATCATTATCTCTTCAAAACACAGAACTAGTTTATTTTCCGTGGTTCAGAAACCCAAGTCCAGATGTACGGCCAGCAACAGCTGCTGATCACAGAAATGAACCAGTGGTACATAAAGAGCTTCCTAAACACACGGTGGTCCTCGATTTTGGGGAGGGTGGTATTGCTTGTTTGGGTTGGCTTGCCTGAAAGAATGCACAGTCTCACAGCATAACAAAGATTCATCATCCTGATTAGGCAAGATTTCTTACTACCACCTCTGTGGCCTCTTCGTTCCCACTAATCGAGCATCTGGAACGCATGCTGCCAAATAACTGCTGAGCTATCAGATTCCAAAACAGATTTTAGGAGACTTATCTACTGGCTTAAACAGATCTTCTGATAAAACTCTGCCTCTACAGCAGCAGGTTTGCTGTAAATTCCTGCAGAGGTTCATTTTATAATGGAGGAATACTACTTTATTAAAATCAAATTATTATGGAACACTTTACAAACAAGAATTAAATTACTAAGCATGCCTGCACTAAAAATAAAACTTTATTACTCCTTTACTCCTCATTTTACAGTGAGGAAGCTAAAGCACAGATCAGTTAAGTGATTTGCCAAGAGTTACAAACTAAAGAGAAGATTGAACTAAGAATTACCAATACTTATGCTAGGGCTCCTAGAGAGATTTTTTGGTAGATTTGGGGGTTTTTGTTTAGTTTTGGGGTGTGGTTTTCTTATTGTTGAAGTCCACGATGCAGTTTTACCCAGCAAGAGGCTGCACATCAACTCCAGCTCTGCTGGGACAGGTCGCTGCTGCAGCTGCCCCCCAAGAGGCTGGTAGAACAAGAAGAAAGATAGCATCTTCTACAAAACACATCCTATCTTCAAGAAGCAAGACATATCTTCACTTCTGAGACCTTCACAGTGTCAGGGCAAATTTTTCTTGTGGTCTAAATCAAGACTGAAGCTTGCTTTGCCTTTTAGAGTTAAAGGATGGTGACTCTTCAGCTTTTTCCCCTGGAGAGGTTTTATTCTAACTCAGCTATGACATCCCTAAAAACCTACTCATTTTGTAATTCTTTGGTCTCTTAGGAACTGTTTCATCAGCTCATAGAAACATCACAGCCGATTTGCTTTAGTCTATTCCACAGACCATTACCTCTTCAAAATATAAATACGTTTCTCTTTGTGTGCCTATGGGGAGCCAATAACAAGGACAAGCACAAAGACTGGAAGACACAAGTCTCTCACAAGCAAGTGGTATTATTTTTAGTTTCTTGACCTTACATTCTGCAACCAGTTTGACTACAACCATTACCAGGGTCTGCAGAAGCGTGCATTAAACCGAGCTTCTTTCCTTTGTTTAAGTGAAGAGGGACATAGCCAGACAGGGAGGGACCTTGTATAGCATCTTGATCCAACTTAAGACATTTCCTGCAGAAACCCATGTAAAACAGCAAGCAAGACTCCATCAAATATGCTTGTAAACATATCCTATTATTTACAAAATTCTTCTTGGAAAACCAAGGCCAAAATGAATAGAAACAGATCTTCACCAATTGCCGAATCAACAACACTGAGTCTAGAAACTGGCTGTAATTTTCATAATAGAAGGACGATAACAGAGAATTTGAACACCAGCATACACTTCCCATTTCCTCTAGCCATGTCTAATGAATATTTATAACCAACTGGAGTTAAGAATCTACTTTAAGCAGGCAAAGTATTACAATATTCAGCCAATATTCATTAAAATATTCATTAAAATCAGTTTATGAATGGGTATTTTCAAGATTAAAGTTACCTAACTGTGTGATACCATCTGGTATCCTTTATTTTCAGGTTTGCCTTCCTTTCTCTTTTCTCCTCCTGCCTCCCCAGCTTTTTTCACTAGCAAAATGGAAGTCGGCACAAATCATCCAGCCTGGGAGGCTATGCTGAAACCAGTATGCATTAAGACAGGAAATACAGGTGCACAGTTTTTTCTAACAGTTATCTAGAAAGGAAGTTAGACTTAGCACCTTCAGGAAACTTTCCGTCTAACACTGATTACCAGCAACAAAATTCTCTAGACAACTTGCCAAGTTCTTCAGATGTGGAAGGAGTAAGAAGTGTCACGGCATATTGTTCGCTAACCAAATGACCTTGAATGCTATTACAATGAAGTTCATAACACATGTATCTCATGAGTGTCTGGATAAATGAACTGCTCTATCCCTATATAGCTGTTAAAAAAGAAAAAAAAAGTTTATTATTGCTTTACACATACAAATAATTTACCAGAACTGTACTGTAAGACATGCAGGGCTTACAGATATTCTGAATGTAGCCATCTAACTATTTATCAGGAGTGACTTTATCGCTTAATGCTTGGTCTTTCATAGTTAGAGACATTATTCCAGAACACTACCATAGCACTCATTCCTTTCTGAGAAGCAGTTATATAAGGTAGCTTAAGCAATCATATTCTTGAACAGAAGTAAACACAAAACATCACCAGCTTACTCCACCATTTCTTATCCATGCAGCCCACTCCCAACTCCAGCTCCTCTGTCATTCTCCCTCCTCGCTGAAGCTGATCTCCACCTAGGGCTCTGCTGCCAGAAGGCACTAGCCAGCAACACACCAACAGACTCTTGTTTGAACCCCTTTGAAGTTTCCACCAGACTGAGGAACTGTGAACTGGAGTGGTATTTCAGTTCACATCCACAAACGCAACGGTAATTCATACGTGTCATCACTGAGAAGTGGAGCACAAGGAGAGAAAAGGGCAAGATCTGCATAGGCAATTTTAAAATATACTCCTTTCCCTTACATGAAACGAAACTTACTAGTTGGTTTGCTTTTTTCCATGGGTAGCTTTCTGTATGTAATGTTTTCCCATCACATACTTCCTCCTCTTATGCTGTTCCAACATATACCAAAAGCTCTAGCCTTGCAAAACCACTCAATGTTAAATTATAACATGTTATATACTACTGTAGTCTTCCTTCTTGTACAATATGCACAATCACAGATGATCAATCATCTCATTTGTGGCCCAAGAGAATTTTGTATGGATGTTTCTATAAATGGGTGCAACTCCAATATCCCAAGTAATCTGGTTTGCAATTTTTAATGATATAAATTACCATGCCTTTGAAAAGACAGCATCAGAACACCAACGTAATCCATTACTTAAGTCACGATGACAGTATAATAAAAGCTTCGTTCCTCTGTTGAGCAAAAAGACATCCAACACATGCTTCCACAGGGGTAAGTTTCACACAGAAACGCAGTGGACTAGCTCAAGAAAATTTTCTGACTGTTCAAACTGGGGACTTCTTCAGCATCTGGGATAAGCAAATAGTCCAGGGCTGCATCTACGGTGCTACGCTCAGGCTGAGCGGATGCTGGAGAATGAGTTACGAGGGACCTAGGGTACCATCCCCACAGGCTGCTGTGCCACCTCCCTGAACTGGGGACAGCTGGAACAAAGCGCAAAGACAGATTGATGGGGACGAGAGTACAACGCACACAGGTGACGCTCAGTTAACAGAGGAGGCCCAAGGAGGCTATTGCAGCAACCTCAGTTTAAGAGAAGCTGTGAGACACCCTAAATTGTGCTTTCAAAACTTGCTGTCCCCAACAGCTTTTGGAAGATTATGGGAGCACGATATTGGGTTAAGCTCATGTTTGTGACCTCTCATCTCATTTTGTGCCTACAGCCTAATCAAAGGCACATCCAATTCAAAAGGTTTTATTAATTTGTCCAAACAAAAAAGAAAAAATTATATTAAAAAATCCACTATATCCACCGAAACCTTTTATGTGGGCCTGCAAGACAATACAGGGCAGTACCATGTACTGGAGCACACTTTGGATCTCTTCAGGTAAAGGGGTAAGATATTTTATTAGTTTATGTGCCCCATCAACTTATCAAAGGCGCTTTTACGAGTTCAGTACCAATATCAATAACTTGTGCTTACTTCTCATGCTTTTAGCTTATTAATTTAGCAAGTGGTATACATCTTTTTTAGAAGACTGGAGTGTATTTTGTCCACAGTAGTATTTTTTAGAAACTTAAGGAGAAAAGATGTAAAGTATTCTGTACTCCACTGTGTAAAATTTCAAAGTTTAATAAACTGGGAAATTATTTCCTGCAACTATTAAGGAACTACTTAAGAACAGAAGTAGGAGACAAGGATTAAGAAAAGGGGCACATCTGTTCTGCAAAATAAAGTCTTTGAAAGGAACTACTAGAAGTAAAAGAAACTGGAAAAAACAGTGAACTTGTACAGAAAAACAGCAGAAGGCATACTGCCAACAGATGGCAAAGAAGTCACACACAGAAAAGGAAAACAAACTTGAAAGCAAACTCCGTTTTGAGGACTTGAGAAAAAACAAAACCAAAGCTAACTCTTTCCTAATCACAGATTCACTGGTTAAAAATGGAGTTGAATGTGCTTAGCACTTAGAGAGAGTTGTAATTTCTGGGTTCTGAAATGGAGGCATCCAAAATTAGCGTCTGTCTATGAAAATGTTGGTCCACTCTTGAAATCACTTCCTTTTCCCCCCGCCACACAAACACACACTTTTTTTGGTGTGTTTTAATTATTTCCCACATTAGCCGTTAAGCTTGATGCACTGTAAAATAGCTGATGCTTTAATGGACCACTTTCTCATTAACTCAGTTTAAAAAGATGTTTCCTCTTTGAAGCCTTTCTACTGTAGCTTTTAACACATACTGCCACAGAAACTGAGAGCAGAGACAGGTATATGCAGAGCCTCTGCATGGAAGTTATATTCCACATTCCTCCATGTGTCCATACTGCAAATTCCATTTTCAATCTCATTTCTGGAAGCAGGAATTTCACAAAGTCATTTCAATAGCACTCACCGACAAAAGAAATTTGACATGCAATACTGAAATGAATGTTGGGGGCAAATTTTGCAGATAGAAATAAATAGCTAAATATAAATTATGGCTTAACAAGATTCCCATATGGATGCCCATGGCACAATCCTGTCAGAAGACAAAAAAGTATTTTCAATGTCAAAATAATATAGAAGTGAGTTACCAGAGACACAAAATAATTTTCTACAACTGTGTATCTTCACCCAACAAGCTTCCTTCTCCTAGTTTGCATACCTTGCAAGATCTATTCAGGAAGTTGACACATCATAGCTGCAAACCCAAGAGAAGCAAACATACCAGATTTTATTCTCTTCTAAAACATGTCCATTTTACGGCTGAAATTTCAGTAGTTAGTTTAAATTATTAAACTCCTAGTTTCTTGCACACACTACTATTTGCCACAAGCTAGTTTTCAAACTCATTTTATCCTTTTCCTTCTTTCCTTCCTCAGGTCTATGTATTCTCATATACACTCCAATTCTGGTTAAGACACTGTGAAAGAAGTAATTATCACACACAAGGCCAAAACTCCTGAATTCCCATTTGTAACACTGAAAGTTAAAACGAGGGTGTGACCTGTCACTAGCAAACAGCAACAACAGGGCATAAAGAATTCTCCACCTTTAGAGTCTGTCTTATGCATCTTCTAAACACAAAACAATTCAAAATTATAAATCCTCTCAACCTCAAATGCTGCACAATATTACAGGTAAGGCCTTTTATTTTTTTCCCCCTCTCAATCATAAACTATTGTGGTTCAAAATCTGTGGAAAGAGTAGCCTTGAATTTTGACTATATGAGACACAAAATATCACTTTTATGTGAAGCTTTAGGAATTGCTAGGATCAGTGGAGGGGCTTTCAGGACAGCCAGCGACATTGGAGACAGCCAAGCGCCTCCAGGCACATCACCCAGTGCTGCACAGCTCTATTCAAATTAAGAAAGTTTTGCTATGAGTACACTTACTCAATAACAGACATCTGTAAGTTCATTTATTTCACTGTCTACTGTCTTCTCAGTCAACCATCTACACTTAGGAGCAAGAAGTTCTTCATCAAGAAAAAATAAATTGGAAAAAGAAAAAAAAAAAGGCAGCAAGAGAGGAAGAGGAGTTCTCTACACCGAAACCCACACAAGGCGGCCTGCACGATGCACATGTTTGATTCACGACTCTTGCAAGAGCTAAGAGGTAGTTTTCAAAAGTAAAAAAAAAAAAACCCTCCACAGGTCTCCCCAGAATCACAGATGTCAATGCAACAAATGGCACAAATAGTCAAACTTTCTATGTTGATTTGACAAAAATAGGATGCATTCCTAAACGACATGGGCAAGTCAGACTTAATTTAGAACAACACAACCTTTAAAAAAAAACTTAATCTGCCACCAAGCACTTTCTATTTATTGAACTTCAGCAGATGTAGTTTAGAAGTCAGGGAAAAAAAAAAAAATCTCCACATCAGGAAATTTATCCTAATATTAAGATATTAAGCTTCTGCACCCAAACAAAACAAACAGCTACACACTGCCCTGCAACACCAGCGCTGCTCCACTGCACCAGCCAGGGCTGCTACATGTGGGGCTTCCTCAGCACTTCAGGGGCTTCCTAACAGGGCTGTAATTCTTGAACTCATTAAAGCATTTGTAGATTACACGTCTGCCTGGTTAAATACTTCCTGTAATTTTGTCAATTATACGTCAAGGTCTGCAACTACTGGATGACTCCCATCCTCGAAAACAGAGAGCTCTCAAGTCACCCTCCAGAATTTGTGTCTCAACTGTCATTTCTATAGATTTCTCTGGAACATATCCAATTCTCTCAGATAGGAAAACACTTATAAAACGTGAATAAAATGTGCAGTTATACCACTGGGTTGTTTTGGGGTGGTTTTTTTTTTTTTTTTTCCATTTTTTAGAGCTGTACCACCCACTGTTTACTGTAGCTGGCTTGTTCAGGGCAATATACATTTCTATAGATGGGGATGGAGATCACAAGGAGCAGAGCAAGTGCAACCCCAAGTTCAGCCTCCAGCCTCCATCCCTCACCGGAGCAGGAGGGCTTCACATTCACCACCACCACGGCCACCCGGCATCAATGTTACCCTCCGCTCTGAGGGGAGATAAAACAAAACACCTGCCCTTTTTCTTTTCTCTTTTCTCTTTTCTCTTTTCTCTTTTTTCCCCCCTCACGGATTCGTCATCAAGATGTCAGTTTACAGATTCTCTCGGGAATAACCCAGCAGTGGGGAACACGGCCCTGCTGGTGCCCACAGGACCGAGGGAAACGGGATCCGCAGCGCCGGGGAGGGAGTTACCGGGGATCGGACGCTGATAAAATCACGGGAGCGCATCCCGGGCGGTGGCGAATGCGCCCGGACAAAGCTCGGGCAGTGCAGGCGCCCGCGGTCCCTGTCCC
>NW_010290808.1:2257-4900 GCF_000700745.2 Antrostomus carolinensis | reverse complement strand
AAGGGCTAGCCCAGTGAAACTATCACAATGGCCCTGGACAATTGCTGCGTTGTGTGAGTTGCAGCTGTGGTAGGGAAGAAGCACCCAAGAGAATGGTGTGGGATGGTGTGGAGATGTGGACCACCTCTAGCAGGACATGCTGCCCATGTCTGGTGGGGATGGAGAACCTACAGCAATGCATACAGTGACCAGGGGATTCCACTTCAGAGACATGCATGGGTAGAGAGACCGGGACCCCTGAGATTGGTGTCCACCATGGTCTTGATCTTGATTCTTGGCCTGGTGTGGTGCCAAGCTCTCTTTTGCAGGGGTGCATGATGGATCCTGTTCATGCAGTGTGCGTGGCACAGGCTCCTCAATGGACAGAGAGGAGTCAGCAGGGCTTGTGCTTTGGATGCTCAGCAGACATTTCTGGAAGGGAGAAGCCATCAGAATAACAATTATGTCAACTGCTGGAACAGGTATGACCAAGATAAACGCTGCAGCAATAAGAAGGAGCCAGCCAAACATGGAACTGAGCGAGGAGGTGGCTAGTGGACATGGAGATAAGTGGCAGGGGCCTGGCAGGTGCAGAAGAGGAGGCATGAAGCTGCTGCCACCCATCACTGGTGGTGGGTGTCCTGGTCCCAGCACAAATTTCTGCCTATGGGCTGTCTTCCCCAATAGGATTCAGATATGATGGCTCCTAATGGAATTGTGCCAGGTGGCCAGGGTCCCAACAGCTCTTTGCTGTGTGGTTTTGTTCACAGGATGCTGCTGGTCTGGCCCTGATGGTTTGGACCTGCCAGAATCATAGAATCATTTGGTTGCAAAAGACCTTTGAGATCATAGAGTCCAACCATACCTGTCCACTACTAAACCATATCTCTGAGCACCTCATCTACCCATCTTTTAAATCCCTCCAGGGATGGGGACTCCACCACTTTCCTATGTAGCCTCTTCCAGTGACAGGTTGTGTTCATAAAGCGTGGAAGAAAAGGGATGAGCTTGTGGGGGCATTGGGGGACCGTTTGTCTGCTGGCTGACCTGATCCCTTCTGTCTCTGCTCAGCATCTGGGTAGGACAGGTCCTCTTCCCACCCTGTTCTGTCCCTCAGTGGCTTTTCTCCAAGCCCTCTGATGTCTGTGGGTTGCATTCGGTGGGATTTTAAAGGTGCCTGTAATGTTGAAACACTGGTGCACGCAGGCAGAGAGTGCTGCTGGGCCCAGACGTTGCCACTCTGTGGCAGGAACATCAATCTCCTGGCTGGCACAGGGACAAGAGCAATTCATCATCGCATGGCTGTCTCAGCTGCTTTGCCTCTCGAGTGGCCTCTCCAGCTGTTCCCTCACTGGGGCAGCCCTTGGCCTCCTTTCCCCATTTCAAGGAGGCAGAGTGATCCTCACCTCCTCCTCCTTCCATCTCAGATCCCTAAAACAGCCCCAGGAGCAGCGCTGGTGTCCAGGGAGGCAGGACGGATGCCAGTAGGTGTTCCGTGTTTTACTGGTGATAGAAAACTGTGCACTGACGCAGGTCAGCACTGTCATCTCTGGGTATTCAGAGGGCATAAATTCAGTTTGCAATTTGCTCTGCTGCTGCTGAAAGCCCACCTTCCTTCCTAAGGAAATCAGAACAGCTCCACTGAGTTACATCATCTAGCCTAGTATCCCATATTCCCACACCCACAGGCACCGCTGGGCCAGTGCAGGATGCTGGAGCAAGGGCAGATGAGGGAAGGGACCTGGGGCTGGGATAACTTTGGGAGTGATGGTTTAGGTGGGATCTGGGGGCAAAGATCAACACATCTGAGCTGGGAGACAGTTGCAAGCAACCTGACACAGTTCTGTCTCCATCATCCTCTTCTAGCTCATGAGATATGTGCACCAAGGACTGCAGGAGGAGGGCTCAAGCATTTCTTGACGGGAATGTTCAGCTGGGATGCTCTTAAGAGGCTTTATGAGTCCACAATAGTGCATGAGATGATCCTAGTTCTTCTAAAGCCCAAGCTTCAAAGGACATTTTCCAATCTGCTAGCACTATGTAGCGCAGGCAAACAGGCTACAACAGACTGATTTTCTGCTAGATTATGATTTGGGATCCCTTTGCCTTGCCTAGCTCTCCACACATAAATACAGGCTGGGCGATAAGTGGATTGAGACCAGCTCTGAAAAGAAGGACTTGGGGTGCTGGTGGAGGAGAAGCCCAACATGAGCCAGCAATGTGAGCTTGCAGCCCAGAGGCCAATAACCGTGTCCTGGGCTGCATCCAGAGCAGCGTGGGCAGCAGGTCCAGGGAGGGGATTCTGCCCCTCTGCTCTGCTCTCCTGACACCCCACCTGCAGCGCTGCCTCCAGTTCTGGGGTCACCAACACAAGACATAAATCTGTTAGCGCAAGTCCAGAGGAGGACACAAGGATGATCCAAGGGCTGGAGCACCTCTCCTATGAGGACAGGCTGAGAGAGTTGGGGCTGTTCAGCCTGGAGAAGAGAAGGCTCAGGGGAGACCCTCTAGTGACCTTCCAGTACCTGAAGGGATCTACAAGAAGGCTCGGGAAAGACTTTTTACAATGGCAGGGAGTGATAGAACAAGGGGGAATGGCTTTAAACTGGAAGAGGGGAGGTTTAGATTACATATTAGGAAGAAATTCTTTCCTGTGAGGGCGGT
>NW_010290808.1:0-2164 GCF_000700745.2 Antrostomus carolinensis | reverse complement strand
GGTGTCCCTGCTGATGGCAGGGGGGTTGGAACTGGATGATCTTTAAGGTCCCTTCCAACCCAAACCATTCCACAATTCTATGATTCTATAAAATTATCCCCAAAATGTATGGAGCAGGGATTCACCAAAGCTCTCCTGTCTGACCTCCAGGGAGCACAGAGCCTGGAGCAGCCCCCTTGAGCCCTTTTCTTGTGGGTCCAGTGCCAAGCTGAAGCTGTGATGTGATAAAAGCATCCCAGGGGAGAGTCAGCCACCCTGCAGCCCTACATAAATGCTGCCACATATTCCTACATCCCCCCCCGCCTCATTCCCACTGCCAGCCCAAGCTCTGGCTCTGACTTTGCCTGAGCCATGAGTGGGAGCCTCCTCCCGCAGCACGGATTTATAGCCTGCGCACAGCCACCTCTTCATCCCTCTTTGTGATGCTGAGTGGGCAGAAAATAGGCAGCCACGTGGTGCCAGGCAGCATGCCTGGCCTTCACGTCTCCCCATCTTACACTCCTCTCCGAATTCACCTTCATTTTCTGCCTCCCAGCCTTTTCAGAGTCACGGGGCTTGGTCGGTGGCAAAAGCACTTGTTTCCCTCTGCATGGGGGGAATGGCTGCTGTTTTCATAGAATCATAGAATTGCCTGGTTGGAAAAGACCTCTGAGATCATCAAGTCCAACTGTACCTGTCTGCTACTAAACCATGTCTTCAAGCACCCCATCTAGCTGTCTTTTAAACACCTCCAGGGATGATGACTCAACCACCTCCCTAGGCAGTCTCTTCAGTGCCTGAGAACCCTTTCAGTGAACAAATTTTTCCTGACATCCAATTTGTACCTCCTTTGGCACAACTTGAGGCCATTTCCTCTTGTCCTATCACTAGTTACCTGGGAGAAAAGACACACACCTGCTTTGCTACTACCTCCTTTCAGGTAGTTGTAGAGAGCCAGAAGGTCTCCCCTGAGCCTCCTTTTCTCCTGGCTAAACAACCCCAGTGCCCTCAGCCGCTCCTCATATGGCTTGTTCTCCAAACCCTTCCCCAGCTCCACTGCCCTTCTCTGGACACGCTCCAGTGCCTCCATGTCCTTCTTGGAGTGAGGGGCCCAAAACTGGACACAGTATTCAAGGTGCGGTCTCACCAATGCTGAGTTCAGGGGAATGATGACTTCCCTGGTCCTATTGGCCACACTATTCCTAATACAGGCCAGGATGCCATTGGCCTTCTTGGCCACCTGGGCACTCTGCTGGCTCGTGTTCAGCGGGCTGTCAACCAACACCCCCAGGTCCTTTTCCTCCAGGTCCACCATGCCCATCTTCCTGATGGTTGATCACAGCTCTCTTAAGAGATATAAGGGGGATGCCAGGGATGGTTCACATCTCCTAGGCAATGTAAAACCAGGGAGACTCTGTCTGGAGAAGGACTCAGCTGTGTGAGCGTGGCCATTGCAGCTGGATAATCAAACCCACCATTAAGACTTTCCTGGGGCACATGGGTCCCCTGCCAGGCCCAGAGCACAGGCCTCTGCTGGGCACATCACTCTGATTGAGCTGCAAATACTCCAGCTCCTTAGTTTGCTCTGCCTCAGATCGATGAGGGCAGGCAGCTCCAATCAATTCCACTTTACCGCTTGCTAGCAAGTTCAGATCCACGCTCTCCCAGCTGGTCCTGCTTCCTTTGTTCATTCAGAGGAAGAATTCAGGCATCTCATTCTACCTGGAAACCACTGTGCCCCCCCTGGTAGGAGAAAATAATACCCCACGGATGCAGACATTCCTCCTCACTGGAGAGTCAGCAATGAAGGGGCTGGATTTGTGCTATGGCTGGAGCCCTGAAAGCATTGAACCTGGCTGGGCAGAGTGTGAAAGCAGGTGGCTTTCATGAGATTTGCATGATATAATAGAGCTGTTGCCACCAAGCCAGCATCTGTCATGAGGTTTTCCTGCCACAAGCCTGGTTTGCTGGGAAAATACCAAAGGCAGCTGCAGAAAGCTCCTGTGTCTTGGCTCCTGTGTCCCCACAGGCACTGAGTGTGGCTTCAGCTCTCTGGGGCTTGAGCCCATTGTGGTGGTTTGCGTGGATTCACCCTTTCGCTTGCAGCTTGCAGCCAAACACAGCCTGCTCTATCACCCCCTTCCCCCCACCTCGCCCAGGCAGTAGGGGAGAGAATTGGAAAGAA
>NW_010290807.1:18006-28843 GCF_000700745.2 Antrostomus carolinensis | reverse complement strand
TGGGATGGGATGGGATGGGATGGGATGGCACCGCTGCGTGTGGCTGAGCGTCCTACCTCCTCTGCCTGCCCCCAGACTGCTGCTGCCCACGCTGCAGCGCTGTTTTTCCCACTGACCCTTTCCAGACTCGGGACAGTGGAACAACCCTGTTGCTGCTGTACCCCCCCCAGGTCTCTGTGACCCTCCCATCCCTCACTCTCTCTCCTCTATTCCTGACCACAGGCAAAACAGTCATGCTCTGTCTGGCACTGTAAAGGCAACATTTATTTAACTTATATTTGTGCCAGAGCTCAAAGCACACAAACAAACAAACAAGGAATTTGTGTTCAGTTTCTCAGTTGTCACTCCAAGAAGGACATGGAGGTGCTGGAGCGTGTCCAGAGAAGGGCAACGGAGCTGGGGAAGGGTCTGGAGCACAAGTGTGCTGAGTTCCCGGCTGAGGGAACTGGGGGTGTTGAGCCTGGAGAAAAGGAGGCTGAGGGGAGACCTTGTGGCTCTGTGCAAGTCCCTTGGAGGAGGGTGGAGAGAGGTGGGGGTGGGTCTGTTCAACCAAGGCCCAAGGGACAGGACAAGAGGAAATGGGCTCCAGTTGTGCCCAGGGCAGTTGAGATGGGATGTGAGGAAGAATTTCTTTGCTGAAAGGGTTCTGAGGCATTGGGAGGGGTTGCCCAGGGCAGTGGTGGAGTCCCCATCCCTGGAGGGATTGAAGAGTCATGTAGACATAGTGCTGAGGGACATGGGTTAGTCGGGGACTTGTCAGTGTTGGGTTCATGATTGGACTCGATGAGCTTAAAGGGCTTTTCCAATCCAGGCAATTCTGGGATTCTGTGAATGGAAGCTAATTAATGCATTAATCACCCATTATAAGTCTTTCAGGATACTGATCTGGGTGGGCAAGATGTAGACACAAATCTATGGAGCTGGCCCTGAACAAAATGTTGGGAAACGTCCTGATCTGATACGGTCCAAAGGAGTCAAATTGCTCAGGTTTCAGACACTGGCAGAAACCACCCTTTATATCCTAGTGTCCCGGTCCAGGTTTCACCTGGGATGCACTGACCCTCGGTACATCTCTGTAGAAACACCTTTCTTTCCAAGATCTCAAGTGCTTGTGCCTTGTTTATCATTGCTGTAGTAGCTCCTGACTATCTTCAGCAGTACCTACAAATCAGAGTGCCCTCCTTTACTACTGTGAGATGTTTTTCTCAAGACGTGCATACTGATGCTGGCTTCACATCTCAATTCTGGGGCCCAGAGGCCCTTGCTTTAGCCCAGGCCACAGCCACAGAACATGACCCCAGTTTTGGAACCTTCAAATTTAAACCTGTAGGTTGTAATCAAAGTCTGAGGGAAAGTGTTTCTCTCTAGGGATGTATGACGTTGCAGAATGCAACGTATTTGGAAATTGTTCTTTATACTTCTACTGCTCAGTAAAGCAAAAGCACAATTAATGTGGATTTGTCTACTCTGTAAGTTTGTTTTAACTTCTGCTGAATGTAGCTAGCCAGTTCTCTTTCAAAGGGTTTGCATTCCCAGATTCACCATGTGTCTTGTTTCTCCAGCTGCTCGTCACTCCAATCTTCTGTTCTTCACCTCTGTGCTGGCCCTGCTAGTCCCTCTTCTTGCTCTGGACATTGAAAACCTGGAAAGATTAAAAGCAAATTTAAGTGAAATCACTAATCTCCATTCAGGTGAGCTCCTATGTGTTTTCTCTCTTACATCCCTAAACTCTGTTCCTCCAAAAGGAGCTCTCTCCTCTCTGCACAGTGAGGGAGATGTGGAAAATTATGTTGGAGAAGGGCAGTCACACTCAGAGATAAAAGGAACCTCATCCAACCTTCCTCCAGTTTCAGATCTTAGCCAAACATCATAACATCTGGTAGTTCAGCCTCTTTGTTATTGACAAGACTGTATGTGGCAGCTTTTTCTAGAGAGCTGTAGATACTCGAAGGAAGACCTTTTCTCTTATTATGTGTAGTCCACTTGTAGCCCTGAAACTCCAGAGAAATTTTGTATAAGTGACCAACCAAAATGTTTTCTGAAACTTGCACATGGCTAAATGACTTAATAAACTCATCACATCACTGATAGAGCTCACGCCACTGGAGGCTCTTGGGGAACACTATGTTATGGAGATGAGTGGTGTGATTTCTCTTGAACAAGTGCTTTGCTGTCATGTGCTTTGAGCTCTTTCCTCTCTGAAGGTTTCTGAAGCTCTTTATGAATTGAATGAACACAGGAATCCCTTTCATCCACCACTGGGAAGAAATGCAGATTCACAGCACCATCACTCAACAGTTTAATCTTGGTCTGAAACCACACACAGTCCACTTTCAATCCTTCCTTTCTAGCGGTATCTCCTTGTACTCATCACGACTACTTGGATATGCCGTCCACTCCATGCAGCTCTGTAAAGCCATAATGCTGAGTGGACCAAATAGACCACTTCTCAATGACTGCAGTGTTACCCTTTCTAGTATCTTAGCCCATTAAAGAGTTTTCAACCAAAAACTACCATATAGGAAGAAAAATGAGCCCAGTGGCATTGTTGAAGTGCCCTACAAAAAACTCAGTGCTCAGAATAACAGCCCGTGGAGGCTGGAGTTACCTCAGTGCTGTGGCACAGGGTGGCTCTTCTCACTCTTTCTGTTTTTCCCAATGCAGGAGAAGATGGAGAGAACATACGGAACAGCAGAGCCAGTGACCCTCAGCAGACAGTGCAGCGCAGTAAGTGCCCCAGCTGCCCCGCAGGGACCAGGGAGAGGTGTAGGCAAGGAGGGTCCAACAGCGGTGGGTGGGCAGCACACCTGGGGATAACCTGGCTTAGCTCCTGGGGGCAAGACTTGATGTGCTCCCCCACAGTGCACACCAAGGCCACTCAGATATCACTTGTTACTAGTGATAGCTTCACACTGAACCATGCCTGAGCAGATCCCAGAGGACTTGGCAACTGTTACTTACGTGCCACAAGTCCAATTCTCTGCTATGGAGCTCTGCATAGGGCAAGCAGAGGATGTGCCTCCCAAGAAATGCTTGCTGGCGTTTCACAGCTTGCCATGGGGTCCAATGCCAAGGGAATGAGGTTTTCTCTTTCCTGACCCCAGGGCTGCAGGAACAGCTCACTTCCTCATTGAAGCTTCTGCATAACCATCTAATAAGAGCCCTCACCAAGCCAAGCTTGTGTTGTTATGAGGGAGGAGAAACATCTCAACATTGAGAAAGGCTGAGGAAACAAGAGCCTGAGCCAGAAGGAGAAGCAAATACTATGCTTATACCTTCAAAATATGTGCTATTCTCTTAATCACTGTATTCCCCTTGCAGAGGTTTTCTGTTTTTAAAATTACAGTATGAAGCACAGTGGTAGACTTTGTGCTACCTTGATAAAATCCCACATCTGCCTGTTTTCTAGAAATCCCTCTCATAGGGCCAGACAAGCAGACTGGGGGGTTATGTACCTGTTGGTTCTCCATGTCCTCTCCTGCCCCAGGTTGGCCCAAGGACTGCAGTGAGATCCGCACTGGCAGCCCCAGCGGCATCTACGTCATCCAGCCCACAGGACTGCACCCCATCGTGGTGTACTGTGAAATGAATGTGACAGACGGGGGCTGGACAGTCATCCAGAGGAACCGGCAGAACACGGAGATCACCTGGGCTGAGTCCTGGAGCACCTACAAGTACGGCTTTGGGAACATGCACACTGACTACTGGCTGGGCACTGAGTACATCCATCAGATCTCCAAGCAGAAGGTCTACCAGGTCAGGTTTGTCATCTGGGATGCCACAAATAACACCAAGTTTGCTGACTACAACCTCTTCCATGTGGAAAATGAGTCCCAGGGCTACCGGCTGAGGCTGGGAACATACTCGGGGTTGGCAGGGGATGCCATGACCTCAAACAGTGCTTCCACCGTGCACGACAACATGAAGTTCTCTGCTAAAGATCTGGATCATGATACTCACAGCGGGAACTGTGCCTCCAGCTACGGGGGCGGGTGGTGGTACTCGGCGTGTTATTCTGTACGGCTGAATGTCAAGGGGGGTATAACGTGGGGCAGCCTGTGCAACGGGAACTGCAAAGCTTCTGCCATCCTCATCAAACCAGCTCCCTACTGCTAGATGCATTTTCATTTCCTTTCTGTCCAGCCTGGGGCTAATTCTGGCTCTGCAAAGAGGCAGAAAATGGCAAAACATCTCATGGACAAACCTAGTGTCTAGGGGGTCTTTGCTGTGGTTGGTCATATCCTAGCTACTGAAGAAAATAAGGCATCTTCTGCTTCTTCTCCCTTCTGTAGATTCCCTCTACTCCTCAACTGTGCCTTTATCCTTTTGTTCAGAGTCAGATTGTTTTAATTATGTTAATAATCAGAAGAGTCTCTTGCAAAATCTGGAGTTTCCAGATCTGCAGTGTGCTTCAGATAAAATGTGAAATGGCCAAACACCAGTGGATCTGTATGGCTGTGTAAGTTAATTTACATCCTTAACTGCAGGCAAACTACCTAATTTTTACTTGCTGAATATCTTACTCAAGATATTAATATGCACAGTTGAATTCCTACTCTGTACCTTCTATATTTCAGGTTTAATTGTTGTCAAATAAATCTGTATTTAAAAAACTGTCTCAATTGTGAAAGTCTATTTCACATCCTTGAAGTGCTCACAGGGGTTAATGTGTTAGAAGGTTTCCATCACTGAGATTCAGCTTTCCTGTAGGACAGACATTGGGGGCTGCAGGGCAAAAGCAATGTGTAAATAAAACTTGAAATACTGCGTGCAGACTTCTGCCTTTGCACGCAGTAGTTTTGCGTAAGCGTAGGAAATGTCAGAATGTTTTCCCTTTTCTCAGCAGGGGTGAGTTTTAGGCTTTGTTGTCCTTCCAACTCACATCCCTAAGCGCTGTGGGCAGTCCATGTCCTGACTCGGGGCCATGAGATGACAGCACGGAGGGAAGGCACCATCCTGCCTTTGCTATTTTGAAACTGAAAAGAGATTTCAAAGTACCATAAAATTTCCACGTGGAAAGACCTACCATCTCCTGCAGTCCACCCCTCCAGCATCCATAGGACTGCTCCTCACAGGCAGGGGATTTTGCTGCTGTATCAGCCAGCGTTACGGTTTGCAGGCACTGCTGCACTCCCATCACTTACCCCAGGGTGACTTCCACAGTCACCACCTGCAGCGGGGGCAAGCAGGATGAGTCCCTTGGTGCCCTAATGTTCCCCTGGCAGGAGGATGTGACCTGGAAGCCCTTGAGCCCAAGGTGAGCAAGGGAAACAGGCCGCCCTCAAAAACATTCTGCATGACCCTTCGTTCCTGTTCCTGGACTTTCTAGCAGCCCAGTCAAAACACAACCAGGGCTTTCCAAGAGCTGACACACACAAAAGGCTGCAGGCTTAGCACAGTTCATGTATAGCTATCATGTCCCAGGAAAGGTGATTTGTGTGAGGTATCTCATGTCTTCAGGGATTTTAATACTGTGCATGAGAGGTCTCATTTGCGAAGAAGGGACTCAGATCTGAGCAAAGTGAGGGAACACGGGAAGAGCTCTGGCAAGAGCCATCAGTGGGTAAGTGAACAGACCAACATGCATCCTGGGGGCATCCAGCACTGCACTGCGAGCCGGGCCAGGGAGGGGATGGTCCCGCTCTGCTCTGCACTGGGGCGGCCTCACCTCCAGCACTGGGGGCAGTTTGGGCACCACAGGAGAAACAGGATCTAAAGCTCCTGGAGAGTGTCCAGAGGAGGGACACAACATTGGGGAAGGGTTTAGAGGGGAAGGGTAGAGGAGAGGCTGAAGTCACTTGGGTTGTTCAGCCTGGAGAAGAGGAGACTGAGAGGAGATCTCATGGCGGTCTAGAACTTCCTCCCAAGGGGAAGAGGAGGGGCAGGCGCTGATCTCTTCTCTCTGGCCACCAACGAATGCCAGGAGCAGAGGAAATGGCAGGAAGATGTGGCAGGGGAGGGTGAGGTTGGCCATGAGGAGAAGGTTTTTGAGGCAGAGGGTGGTGGAGCACTGGAACAGGCTCCCCAGGGAGGTGCTCATGGCACCAAGCCTGACAAGATTCCAGCAGCATTTGGCCAAGGCCCTCAGGGACATGGTGTGAATGTTGGGATTGTCCTGTGCAGGGACAGGAGTTGGACTGTATGATCCTTGTGGGTCCCTTCCAGCTCACAACACTCTATGACATTTGCATAGATTTATGCCAGGACTCAACATTACAGCTCAGAAAATGCAGAAGTCTTGAAGCAGGATCTATCATCTCTGCAAGGGTCACACCAATGGTTACACCAATTCTGCCACTGACCATCAACTCACCAATGCAAAACAACTTTTCCCACAAAAATCACAGCTTTACATTTTTCTTCAAAGGATCCTTGAGGGAAGAAGCATGTCAGCAGGTGCCATCCATTTCATCTTCCAGTCACTGTGGTATCAACATGCTGAAAATGCCTGAAAGGGCGTGTGAATTTTAGTGTTTGGCGCAGTGAGATGAGAGCTGCTTTCCTCATATATGGAGAAAGATAGGCTACCAAATAAAAACCGGTGAAAACATACCTTTTATGATTTTGTTATGCTTGTGTGGGATTTTTTTACACTATGGTTTTACTGGGCCTGCCTGTCTGCCTTTTACAGTGATATTTCTCCTCCTGCCTCCTACCGCCTCCTGTTCAGGCCCCCTTTGCAGTGAGTCATGAGGTGCGTGACAGGCAAGAGGAGGCAGCTGCCAGCTCAGAACGAAGACTTTACTCAGTGTAGGAGATAATAAGTTAAATAAAATGTTCTCAGCTGTCAAACTTGGGAGTTTCTTGTTGCATTTAGAAATCTTTTTTTTTTTTGGCTAACTTGCTTGCCTTAAGACAGATATGGAGACGTGTGATTGAAGTGATCCTCTGCCAACGCCCTCCCCTCCAGGACCCCATGGCTGGGTACCCACTCCACACTGCTGATATGGTGGAAGGCAGCAGAGAGGCAGCACCTCCCACCTGCACCGTGTTCCCACCAGCATGTTCCTCTTCCACAACGGGAAGGAGGATGCCATCAGGTATCACATCCTTGCAGGGAGTCTCCTTAGCTAGATGCAGAAAAGTATCTTTTTTACCATGTCCTCTGATTATCTCTAAACAGTGTGACTTTTTTTTTCTACAAACTCTAGGGCTGCTGTGTGCCCTAAGGTCTCTTCTCCTGTCTCTGGAGAAGCTTGGACAGCTTGTTCCGTAGTAACAGAGACACGGTGTGGCAAGGTAGCCCTCTCCAGCAGGGTCCCCTTTCTGGGCAAGCAAGCCAGCACCCATCACCATCACGAAATGTGCTTCAAATGCAAAGACAATGTGAAAAGAAGTGCTTTGAGAAATGTAGTCTCATTTCTTACATTTCTCCTGGTCTCCAGAGGGTGCTCTTGCCCCAGGGTTTGCCAGGCAGCTTCTAGCATGAAGGAAGTGCTGCAGGCAAGGAGAACCCAGAAATATTGCCTAAGGAGCCCAGCTGCAGGCTGCAGTTTTCTCTTCCATATTCGTTGCTCTGTCCTACTGCTGCAAGGAGTGCTGAGAGCCCATCAGCACAGGCTGTACACATGGGAGAGCATGAGCAAGGCCATCTGAGGAAAAAAGCACCAAGGATCTCATTGCATGGATATACAGAAGAAAAGTTATTTCCAGGCAGAAGGAACACTATGAAATAGTTTCCCAACCTTTTCAAAGGATTTAATTATTTGGGATGCCAGCATCTCTTTTGCAGAAGAAACTGACATTCTACTGTTGTGGTTTCACCCTTTTGGTTCACAGCCAAACAGCCTGCTTTCTCACTCTCCCTTCCCTGCCCCCAGCCCCCAGGGAGTAGGGGAGAGAATTGGAAGGAAAAGGGTAAAGAGAAAATTCATGGGTTGAGATAAAAAATACTTACTAATTAAAATAAAATTATGATAATAACAGACTATGCAAATGAGTGATGCCCAGTGCAATTGTTCACCTGTCCCAGCCACGGATCCCAGAGCACAGACAGTCCTGAAACTGAAACCCAGGAAGAGTGAGAGCCTGAGCGATCCCCAAGAGAATCCCCCCAATTTCCAATCAACCCTGGTTAATACACTGACCATGACGTGACGTGATCTGGAATATCTCATTGGCACATCCAAATGCCAATTTGGGGTTTTGCTAATTACTACACTTCTCCCTCCCAGTCCTAATGCAGCTGTGAACCAGCCAAACACGACGGCCTTGGGCTCCAGCAGCAACTGATCACATTAGGACTTTATCAACATTCTTCTCATAACAAATCCCACACTGAACCTAAACCACAGCTATTCCAGCTACTGAGAAGAAAATTAACTCTATCCCAGCAAAACCAGGACATCTACCTTCCTCTAAAAGCTTTTGCTACTTTCCCTCAGCTGTTACCTTGTGATCTGACCCACTTCCAGTCTGTGCTGGGCACTTCCTCTCCCTGTGAGCACACCCTTGGCCCTGGTTCTTTCCATCCCATGGGGTGATGTCCGTGCGCAGACCAGCTCCTAGCACCCAGCTGAGCAGAGGGGGGCACAGTGTGATGAAGATGTTTTTTGACATCCATTCACCCGCGTCTGCCCTAGAGCTTTGCACACAGGGACTCTGTCCCCATGGTCTCCTCATCGTGTGCTCATGGGACTACCCAGCCTCCTGCCACGGCTGAAGTGGCTACTGAGTTTTCTTTGTGCCTGTCTGCCTGCTGGGGACCAGAGCTGTTTCCAGTTCCTAAATTTGCTTTTTGTGGGTTGTCTTTCTCCTTCATTTCACAGCAACCTGGTCAAATCCTGCCCAGATCGATAAATCCAGCTCCATGGGCACCCACACGCTCAGGGCAAGCAAAGGCTGGCCCCACGTACAGGCAGAGGAAGCCAGGAAGTGACACACTGTAGGCATGATCTGGCAGCACTGTCACCATTGGGGCTGTCACTGCCATGACAAGTGGCAGTCCTCCCCAGCTGGCCTCGCTTGCAGAGGAGGGAGTGCTGCTTGCAGCAGTTAGAGACAGAAAAAGGCCAGATCCCCATGGTGAGTCACGCATCCACACATTTTAAAAGCAAAAGCCACCAGTGATACTAACAAAGCCATTCTCCTTTGCTGCTAGTTCTCATTAAGGCCACATTTCACTTTCACTGCTCATAACTCCAAGCTTTTTAGGAATGCTGTGCTTTATCTGCGTCTCCCAAGCAGTCCCTGGAGCCCTTCCTGGTGATGTGCAAAGATCACGTGAGGTGACCTTCTCACACATGTGGTACTTGGCCACACCAAAGGAGAGCTCGCCTTGGCACCTGCACCCTTCAGTGACTTTGGAGTGTGTCATAAGACTAAAGCCTTAAATCCGACCCCTGTAACACAGCACCGAGCCAACAGGCTGCAGTCTGGGTGGCAAAACAGCACCTCCTGCTTCCACCTCCTCCTACCTCCACTAACTGAGCTCTGGGATGCTAATGGCTTCTGGGACAGTTGTTGACATTTTGATTACAGAAAAACCTAAGAAACAACACTTTGGAGTGTGTGTGGTTTCTGCTGCAGTAATTTGGAGATCCAGCCTTCACAAATTAATGTCTTTGCAGCAAGACTGCAGATGACCATACCATCGTGACACTGGAATTTAGGAGTCCTCAGCCTGTGAGGTGAGGCTGCATCTCAGCAACACCTTCATAAGAATTTCCCTCCTTCCACCACCTGTGGCCTCATACAGCAGCACTGAAGAGGGCTTGGGTGTTCCCAGAAATTAAGAGGTGGTCATGCCAGTTCCTGGTGAAGAGCCTCAGCTCCAGAGGGAAGCGGATACAGTGAGCCTCTGACAAGAGATTTCATTCTCTTCCTCCACTATTCAGCTGACTTGATGACGAAGAGCCAGTGACCCCATGGGAAATCTGTCAAGACCATCAGCATGGCACCATTTCCTTCACCCACCCCTGCAAAGGAAGAACCCTTGCAGGTACTGCTAGCTGGACTGCACCCATGTTTCCTGTGCCAGCATGCTGCAGTCCAGTCCTTTAGCTTTAATCCAGTCCTCTCCGTTGGTCACCATTTGGTGTCTGGAGCCTACCTACAGGAATTTCATCTACTTTCTGATGGAAAATATGGGCCTCAGGATCATCTAGGAAATGTGATGAGCTTGTACAAGCAGGGATGATGAGCTTTGGGAATCCAGAGCATAGGCTACCTTCTGCTACTACTTGGGAGGGGAGAGGGGGGAGTGGCAGGGAGAGGCGGCACTGCAGCAGTGAAAGGAGGAGATGGAGGAGTGCCCTGCTGCTTGTCCCCGGCGCCCACCTCTCTTCAGTGGGGCAGCGAAGGATGGAGAAGCTCTGAAGGACCACAGCCTCCACAGCACTGTTATTTGTTCATGCCCTGGGTGAGACAGAGGTCAGGTTGCATATCTTCTGCAGGGAAAAAGGGAATGGTAGAAAGATAAAATTTGGGGGGTTTTTTTTCAGATATTTTATGCATCTGCAGCCAAAGAAGGAAAGTAAAAAGACTTTCTCTGCAGATACTTGTATGGATATGTGGAACAGATCTCCATGGTTGGTGCAGATGGTTATGACAAGCTGGAGATGCCTGTCACCCTGAGGGTTTGGAAAGTCTCATCCTGTGCTCACTAACTCCCAACTGTGCAACAGGAGGCTGAGGCTGAGCTTGTACCTGCATCCTGAGTTCCCATGAGTCACCTTTTCTTCATACACGCAGAGTACGTGGACCATGAATTTTAGTAGTTCCAGTCCTCCATCAGTTTATCTAACTCCTTGTTGACTTCTGGTTTCACAACATCCTGAGATGAACTTGCTGGCCATTTCTTTGCCTGGTGCCCCTAGCTCTTGTGTTGAAAAGTGCT
>NW_010290807.1:13978-17975 GCF_000700745.2 Antrostomus carolinensis | reverse complement strand
TGCTGCATTGGTATCTACAGCTCTAGCGCTTCCCACCTCTTTCCTCTCTCTTCTAACACGGGCAGTGCTGATCTATTCAGCCTTTTCTTGCAGGGATGCCATTTCCACCTCTGCCCACCCAGCTTCCATATCTCTGTGACCTTTTCCAGTTCTTCTACATCTTTTCTGAGAGAGGCACCAAAACTTGCACAGAGCTGTGAGAACCTTCTGGTTTATACAGTGGCAAGCGATGTTTTCTGCTGAAAGCCCATTCCTTTCCTTGCAATTTTTGAAGCCTTTTTATTTTTTAATTGCTCCTGAACATTCTGCTGATGTTTTCAGAGAAGTGCCTACAATTACCCTCAGATCTGCCTCTTGAACAGTAATAGCTAATTTAGAGTCCACCACTGTGTACAGTTAGGGATGTACTTCACTTTATCCTTATCAACATTGCATTTCATTTGCTATTTTATCACCCACTCACTCTGCATCCTGAAATTCTTTTGCAGCTTTCTCCAGCCACCTTTAGATACGACTGTTCTGAACCATTTTCTCCACCAGAAAATGTCACTGTGCTATTTACTGCCTTTTCTCCATCACTTATAACTATGCTGAAAAATCCTGCCCCAGTAGAGATACCTGTAGCATCCAATAGGCATTGTGAAAATTTAGCAATTAGTCTTATCTTTGCGTCCCAGCTTTGCAAGCTATTGATCTGTTACTGCTCAGTGTCTTTGGAAACTATGATAGAAAAGCTTTTTTTGGATTATATGTATTGATCAGATCACTGTTGTCCACATACACCGCCCCTCCTTCCAACAACTGTAACAGATTTCTGAGCCACGACTTTCCTCTAAAAAGCTATATTGACTCTTCCTCAAGTTACTGTATTTATCTATGAGTTCACACAAATTCCATGTTTATTCCAATTTCTACCACTTTGCTAGGTGCAGAAATGAGACCTCTAATTCCTTAGAAGAGTGACTGAGCCACTCAAAACCAGACGGTATCTGTGCCACCTCTGTTACCTTGGAAGGCAAGTCACAGGTCACAGCCCACAGATCTCAACTGTCCTGGTGGAGTTTGGTGAGGGCTCCCGGGTGATGGTCTCTGGTCCTGGAGGTGTGGAGCTATTCATCTGATGGATGAGGTCTGTGACTTCCTTGTCCTGACTACTCGATTTTATTTCCTGCCAGCAACCCCACAAGGGCTTGGAGGTGGAAACCCTCTGTACCGTTGCCCCCACTGCTCGGCAGCCTCAGCACAGCAGGGTCCCCACTGCCAGCACCACAGTGAACTGGTGCAGTGCTCCTCCCTCTGCCCTCAGCATCCCCAGTGCATCTTCTACAGAGCCTACAGATGTTCTGGCAGACTTTCCACTTCTGATAGCTCCAAACAAGGTTTTAATATTAGTTTTTGTCTTTCTCAAATTGCCTGGTAAAATAATTTTTGGCCTGCCTTTTGTGGTTTTACATTTCACTTGCTGAAATTCATAGTGCTTTCTATTTTTCTTGTCCTTTGAAGGTGATTTCCACCTTCTGAATGGCATCCAATAGTCTCCTCTCTGTTTAGTGTCCCTGCTAGCTTTTTTGACCCTCTCAGTATCTGTCTGTGGTTAAGTTGATTCTATTTATTCCAAACCTTCAACAGCGTGTCTGTAAATGACCTCCCTACATTTCACTGTTTTGCCTACTCCTTTTAACAAGCTCTCAGCAGATGTTTCCCACTGTTTCCACCCATACAGTTTCTCTGATCTCCCTGAACATGACATATTCAGGCCACCAGATTTGCTGCTTGGTTGATAATAAAACTTTAACAATATATTTCTCCTCTCTACCTTATAAGCAACTCTAGCAGTTCCAGTCCTAGTCCTTTTTTTTTTAGGATTTTCAATTTTTAGGACTTCAAAGGATCCTCATCTTAAAGGACTAAGCTGGGAGCTGTGTGCTCTGAATCTGTTGAATACCATTCAGGTTTGAGTCCAACTCATCCCCATCCATCACTGTTGTGACTGCACATCCCAGTATCCCGGCTCTGTCTGGGTCAAATGGAGATCTTCATGCTTGTGCAGGCCCCATCAACTCACAGTTTCTTCAGCTACTGATAAATCTGATGTCTCTGTCTCAACACAGTTCTCCTCTCAGACACAGAGGCTGTTTCTCCCTGCCTCTGTGCATGGTGTTGGGATCATTTTGAATTGCTCTGGGGACTCCGATCTCTAACCTCCACGTGACAGTGCATGTTTTGGGACATCCATCTTGTGTTGCACCCAGGACCACAGCTCCCTTGCCGCACTCTCTCCAAGACTGTTCCATCCAAATGTCCGTACCTAGCATCGGACATTTTAGGATGCAAACAGCCAGTTACAAAACCCTTCAGCACTGCAGCCTGCCTGTTCCTGTGTGGGACCCCCACTCTGGTCCACTGTCTGTGGGGGAAGGGTCCTCTGTGGGATCTGTCACCCCCTTCCCCAGGCTGGGTGCCCTTCACCCATGAGATTTCCCTCCTCTGCAGCACAAGAGCTGCTGGACCAGGAATGAGGGAGTCCCTAAAAGCCTCACTGATGTGTTCCTCTGCTTCCCTCAGACACACGCTGTCCCAGAGGACCGAAGTCTACCTGCAGCCAGTGAACAGATGGCAAATGCTCCTGGGCAAAAACCTGGAAGTCCCTTTTGCACAGCAAGGCCCTGCACAGAGGAGCACTCCCAGAAACCTGCGTATCTCTGATCTTTGTTTCTCTTGTGGCTTGCCTAATTCTTTGTTTCCCAGGACACCCACATGCCCATTATTGCTTTAAAATGTCAGCAGACAGTCCTTTAAAAATTACTACTCTCTTCAACATCTTGACAGGCAGACATGGTTGTAATGAATCCCAGAGTGGAAAAAAAGAGCTACGGAGCAATGCAAATCTGGCTGAAAAATGACAAAGTAGTTCCTAAGTTTGCACCAATCAGTGTGAAAACAATCCAAAACAGCTATTTGTGCGTAGTCTTCTTCCAGCTCTGAAAAATACCCTGGATGGCTGCTCACTCCTCCAGAGCACCAGCAGGACCCACCTGTGTGGTAGAGAGGGTGCTCTGCTCTACCTGCAAGTTGGATTAAAGTTCAGAGGCCTGCAGCCATCTGTGTTCACTTCATGGCACCGTTTATCTCACGTTTTCGTCAGAGGTGAAAACCTAAAAGCTGTGCCTGGGTGCTCTCCAGGCATGTGTGCTTGTGCCAGGTTGTGGAGCTGGGGAAGAAGTTGCCAGAAACTAGTGAGGAAAAACATGGTTTAAACCTGAAATGATATCCACATTGTCCCCCTGTGGTTCTGCTCAGTGAGGAGATGCTTGTGACACAAGACTGGCTGGCATGGCACGTGCAAAGCCCTGGCAAGAGCTCTCAGTATTTGTCAAAGATCAGCTGGCACGGAACAGGGCAGGGGGCTGGTACATCAAACCCTGCCTGCCTGCATTTCTCAGGACACCTAAGAGGAGAAGGTAATCCATTTTAAGGACTGCATGACTTCAAGGTGTGTAAATCCCACTGCACTTGAGCTCTTGCATTTGGCATTTGAATCCCCTCTCCTGCTGGCTCACACCTTGGAGCAGGCTTTTTCCTGGGCTGTTTCTCAGCTTGGCGCACGGCTCAGTGACTCGGCGTGCTTTGTGCTGAGCTGGGTGCCCGTTGCTATAATTTTACCTGTTTGTGTCCCTTAATCTGTATTTGTTCCCTTGGAAGTGCAGGGAGATACATTAGGGCAGAGGCACTGGGTAAATACCGCCCGCTTCTCTCCTGCCAGCGCACCGGGAGCAGCGATTAACCCCGGGTAAACACAGCGACGGCCAGCGAACCCGTGGCCGATGGCGAGGGGGGGACAGGGGACCCACAGCTGCTCCTCCCCGGGTCTGCAGGGGAAATAAAAGCCAGGGCCACCCAGGCGCGTTGCAAGAGCAGGATGGCTGTGCGGAGCTGAAGCTCCCGTGGCTGGTGGCTAGTTGCAGGGTGCTGTGGCCTGGCTGACAGGGTGCCATGG
>NW_010290807.1:7644-13912 GCF_000700745.2 Antrostomus carolinensis | reverse complement strand
CCTGGGAGCTGCCACGGCAAACCGAAAGCTGAACCTCAGAGCGTTGAGGAGACGACGTGGTCTGGGGTGGGGCGAGCGGCACTGAGGAGGAGGTGTGGTGCGGGTGTCCTGTGCTGGGGAGCCCAACGGCATGTGCTCGATGGCATCACAGCACTTGTAGGGCTCTGGCGCAACCAGGACGTGGAGCACAGTACTGGGGCAGGCTGATAAGGGCTCCCCACCAGGTGCTCGGGGATGGCAGGAGCTCAGGTGGGGCTCTCGGGACCCTTCCCGGAGCCCCCGGTTGGGCCATGCCCTGTTTCTGACTCTGACTCTGACTCTGAGGACACGGCCAGGGGCGGCACAGGACCCAGTGCCGGGGTGCAGAACCCCTCCCAGGTCATCCACAGTGGCCACTTCATGGTGTCGTCCCCGCACAGCGACTCACTGCCCCGCCGGCGTCACCACCGCACTGAGCCTGAACTGGCCGATCCCCGGAGCATCGACCCAACCCTCACCCGGCTCTTCGAGTGCATGAGTTTGGAGTACAGGTGAGTCCCAGATCCCTCTCGCTGCCCTGTGCCTCATGGACCCCAGGTTTTGGAAGACATGAGGCTGGCTGGGCCCTACTGCCCCTCCAGGGATCTGCTGCTAATTGCCAACTGGCAGTGTCTTCGTCTTCTTGTCCATTGGGTTGTGATGTGCAATCTGCTCTAAAACTGCTGTCCTGGGAGGTTTTAGGGAGAAAGAGCTGGTGCTGGGTTGTTGGCCATGGAGTCAGATGAGAAGTTCCTCCTCTCTTCACCTTCCTTCACCTTCCCATGAGATCTGGAGTGTCTGGCTGTAGCCAGCGTAGCACCCTCACGGCCAGGTCCTCTGTAGAGCAGCAATAACCCTGTGGGCAGCCAACTCTCAGTCTTTGTTAACCCAGCCCAGAGCAGGAGTCCTGCCTTCCCGTCTTTGACTCTGCCCATATGTCCTGAGGTGATTCCAGGACGTGCGGCAGCAGTCTGGGCTGGATGGCTGCACGGGCCTTTGTCCAGGGGCTCCTGAAACCTTCCCCCCTTCTCTCCTGCAAATCAGATGGGTGACTGCATTGTTCCACCAACCACACAAATCACCCAAGCCCAGGGTGCTAGCAACCTGCTCATCCCACAGCTCCTCGGTGACAACAGTAGAGCCTCCATCATGTCTCTTGGTGCCTTGGTCCACATTCTTGGAGGCAGCTCCCTCTTGCCAAGGCCCCAAGGCTTTGGGTTCTCTCAAGAATAGCATTAGGGTGACTTCCTTTACTGTTATCAGTGCAAAATTGCTTGCATAACTTTCCCAAAATGTCCAGGTGAAAACCTGGAATGATGACATCCTGCTGATGCCATATGAAAATAAAACTTCAGCAGAACAGCCTTGAAGAGTTGCCCATTGCTGTGTTCCATGCAGGGTCCCATTCAGCGGCTGACCTCTGAGGTATGCCTTGAAGTCCTTGAGTGCTTAACATGTCAGAATATGTGGTCGCTGCCAGAGCAGCCCTGGTGACACCAGGCACTGGGACAGCACGCCAAGGGTACTAGTTGCCACATAGCTGTGTACATTTGGCCCATGGCCACAACCCAGATTGCACGGTTTGCTCACAGCTGGTGCAACACAGCTCTCTCTGCGGTGCTGGAGAAGCTGGTGCTCTGCAGGAGCACAGTGAGCTTCAGCATGGAGTGACTCAGCTGAGGGTCATGCTTCCTGGTCAGGCAAGTCACCTCTGAGTGCCACGTACAAGGGACACGGAGCCACTGGTGGCCTCACTATCTTTTGCTCTCCCAGTCCTACACTCGCCTTACTCTGAGCCTTGCAGTCTGGGGCTGGAGGAGCAGACATTGCTCCACCCCAGGGTGCTCAAGCTCTTGACTCCTGAGATGCACCACAGCCTCCATGTGCCCCCGATCTCTGGTGCTCCCCAAGCAGAGTGATGTCCAGCGACAGGACAAGGGGCAACAGGCGCAAACTGGAGTACAGGAAGTTCCATCTGAACATGAGGAAAAACTTCTTCACTGTGAGGGTGCAGAGCCCTGGGACAGGCTGCCCAGAGAGGCTGTGGAGTCTCCTTCTCTGGAGATGTTCAAAACCCACCTGGACACTTTCCTGTGCGACCTGCTGTAGGGAACCTGCTTTGGCAGGGGGGTTGCACTAGATGATCTTCAGAGATCCCTTCCAACCCCGACCATGCTGTGACTCTGATTCTGTGAAAGGGGCAGGGGGAGCAGACCACAGCAGCTGTATGCCACCCAGGGGTGGCCATTATGCTGCAAACAGGGCTCCATCACTTCAGTTCTCTCTACCCCTTGGACTCTTTCAGGGCCTTGTTTCCCTCCTGCACTGATCATGAAAATGCACACACCAGTCCCAAGCCCGGAACCATGGCAAACTGTAACTGCAGTTGGACAAGAGCCCTCACTGCGGAGGATCCACATCAGCTACAAAGCATTACTGCCACCACTTATGGTCACCCCAGAGTCCAGAGCACCAGAGGTGTTTCCTGGCTGCTTTGATGCAAGACGAGGTCTTGGGAGCAGTTCTTGGTCTGCCAAGGAGCCATGGTAGCTGCAGGCCATGGGATCCAACCTGTTGACATTGGATATTCTCCAGACTTCATGCCTGATTGTTCTCTCTTGGAGTTCCTTCCATCCTTAGACACTCTTCCCCTCCACCTTTCAGCCGTCATGCTCTGCAGCTCTTGCCAGCACCCTAAAACAGGATGACAAACACTGATCAGAGATCAGGTTCAAGTGAACCTGGACTGTGATGCACCTCCACTGATGGGATTAGACTCTGGCTCTAGAGCTGACCACTCTGCTGGTTAGCTGCTGTTCAGGCATTTCTTTTCTCCCTTTGGAAGCCTATGGCAGCTTTGCTAATACATGTTTGACAGAGTTGTAAGCAACAGTTGGAGGAAGATATCAGAGGGGGAAAATGGAGTTTAAAGATACTTGGTACACCTCTACTTTTAGTCTTATTTGATTTGATACTTCTCTGCATTATCTGTGATTTCACACCTTCTTTCCCAGCCAGGTTCCTCAGAACAGCAGAGCCTCAGTTGGAATGGCCAGGCAAATGTCCTCCAGTCTTCAGAGTGCATCCACAGTTACGTTGTAGACTAACTCCCAAACAAAGCAGAAACCACAGAAAGGTGTCAATTGGGAGGCACCTCCGGAGTTCATAGTCAAACCCCTGTGCAGGGCAGGGCTAACTCCAAAGCCAGATCAGGTTGCTCAGGGTCACCACTCTGATGGATGAAGACCAAGGATGATGAGCCCACCACCTGTCTACCTTGTCCCAGGGCTGCACCACTCTCACAGAGAAGAGTGCTGGCCATGGCTCTAATTGGAATTTCCCTTATTCCAGCTTGTATCTTTTGCCTCTTGTCCTTTCTTGGTGAGTATCCAAGAAGTGTCTGGTTCCATCCACTCTATAGCCTCCTTTGGTTAGTTGAAGGCAGTAAGTAGATCCTCTCTTCACCTCCTCTTCTTCAGGCTGAACAAGCCCATCACTCACCTTCCTCTTCTGTCATGTACATTAGTCCCCAACTGTCTTAACATCCTTCTCCAGGATCAGTCCAGTTTGTGAACCTCCCTCTTTTTCCAGACAGACCAAACTGGACACAATATCCAGACGTGGCCTCAGCAATGCTGAGTAGAGGGGAACTATGACTTCTTCTGACCTGCTGGCTGACCTGTGACTGTTGCAGTCACCCATCCCTTGCTGTCCCAGCTCACACCATATCAAAGGCAATACACTAAACTCTTTCTAAACAGCATCATGTTTCAATGGCTGTAGCTGAACAGTCATTTGGGTAGCGGTAATTCCCTCTCCAGCAATTCCCCCTCCTGATTGCCTCTCCTGTAATTCTCCTCCATGGCACTTCACAGACATTCGTGGCAGTCCTGTCTCAGCTTGAGCAATTGCCCCAAGGATCTGACATATTGCGCCATCATGGGCTGGACTGTGCATCACCCCCTCGCTGGGAAAGAAATACTCTCTCCACATCAAGGCTTGCTTCTGGCAGCAACTTGTTTCTTCAGATCCATCAAAGAAAGGCAACTCCCCCCACTGAGATCTTCCTCCTGTTGCTGGGGGCTGGGATGAAGCAGTCCCCAGGCTCTGTGTACCCATTTTCCAGGACACACCAATGTGGCCACATCTGCGATTGCTGGGTCCACCCCCACCATTCCATGAGTCCTTGGTCACATCCAGACCAAAGACCATCTGGGAAGGAAGCAGGAGAGGAGGGAAGCAGAGCTCGGTGCTGATGGCAGCCCTGGCTCAGTAGATCCCTCTGGGGCTTTGCAGAGGTTTGGGCAACTTCTGCTGTGAATTATCTGCACAAGGGGTGGTAGCGGGTCTGGTGAGGGGGAAAGGCTTGTGCCCGGGCTAAACCCATCCATGCTGCAGTGTGTCTGTTCTGTCATTAGCAGCAGGGAGCTGCACGCTTTTCCCGTCATTTCCCAAGAATTTGGGGCTGATCCTGTCCAAGCATTTGTGCAGAGGAGCTGGGCTGGTGTGCAAGCCTGTTCCCACACTGATGCACAGTGGGGGTCACACCTCCAGAAATCACCAGAATTGTGGAGATGAACCTAGCTTGACTTGCAGCTATCCAGCTTCCCAGACAACTATTTGCAAGAGGATTTAAATTATATCCCTTCCCATCTGGGGCACTTTGTTCTCACTTTGCATGGAGGTGAACGGCTGCCCGAGAGGCAGAGCTGTAAGGGCAGAGGCACTGCTATCTGGGAGCAAATACCCAGCGCGGGTCCCTATCTAATCCCCAGTACAGCCTATTAACACCTTGGTTACAACCCTGCCCTCGAATTACCCCAGATGCCCCCACGTTGGCTGCAGCACCTGCCAGGGCAGAGCTTGATCCTTCCAGAGGCAGCAGCCTTTTCATCAGCACAATGCGATAAAGAAAAAAGCACATTCAGATAGAAGAGATTTTAAGTCGAATTTGAACACAGTTGGTTTTTGCTTGAGGGCATTTTTCAGGAAAATTGTGGTTAGATTTTTAACTTTCTTTCCCAGGCTCTGGATTTTAGAACATAGTAATTCAGGAAAAAACATTACTTTGGTAGCAAAAATTGTGAGAAATCAAATGTGAGCTTTTAGGACTTCCAGGAAAGGCTGTCCTCTTTCAGGCAGTCCAGGGCCAAGCTGTGCCCTGGCAGCCCAGGGAGCAAGGGGGCCTCTGACGGCCCCATGGGCCATCCTGCTCCTGCTGCACTTGGGAAGGCTGAGCAGGCTTGTACCTGCTAGAGGACCCTCAGCTTAGATGTTCCCCTTGATGCTGCCCTGCATCTCACCAGATGATTCCTCCTCCCTCCTCTTCCTGTTGATGGAGAGCAAAATACTCACTTTGCCATGAAAGCAGGGGCCACAACATCTAAAACTTCTGGATGGGCTGAATAAATCATGGAGCAAACATGGGGATTCACACCAGGTTTGGTCCCAGGCTGAGCCCTGCTCACACCTCACCCCATCCCACAAAGACCCCGTAGCCAGTGGTGGGACTTGTGTCCCTATTCTTCTGGCAGTGTGGGGCAGCAGGACCCCCAGCCTGTTTGGGGCATCCCAAACCTTTCTCACAGCTCAGCATAAGGTTTGCATCCATCTCCCTGGGGAGATAATTTTCAAGGCAAACCAGAAAGTAAAGCTCAGCCTGGTACATCCCAAACCTGAAAGGATCCAAAGGCATCTCTCCTTGGCCTCCAGGTCCCACGGCAGCTCCGTGGCCACAGCCCCACCAGCCTTGCACATGGCTGAGGTGCCTGTCTGCAGCTGTGGGGCTGCAGTCCATGGGCTCGGGCTGCTGCTTTAAGCTGGCTGTTGGGGCGGGCAGCACCAGTGAGGAGTGTGGTCAGGTAGCCTTGACCATCAGGATCTGGCCACACGCCCAGGAAACCATCTCTTCCATTGGCTCCTCTGCTTGGCACCACCTCGCTGTTTGCCTTGTGCCACTGGGGAAAGTTCAAAATCCTGGTGATAGTGGAGTGGCCAGTGCGTAGCCAACTCCTTAACTCTCTGCAGGCTGGAGCCGCAGGGATGAGGGGTGGTGGGTCGGGCTGGGTCTCCATAGTGGGACTGTCCCTGTCCACCCCTGCAGACAGGAGCACATGCTCCCAGATACATCCTCACGTCAGGCTCTGGAGCTGGAGGGGTCCCTAGTCCTTGTCCCCCACAGTGACATGGGACAGCAGCGCTCTCCTCTCCCCTCAGCCCCAGCACACTCCCTCCAGCCGCAGAGCAGGGC
>NW_010290807.1:3589-7598 GCF_000700745.2 Antrostomus carolinensis | reverse complement strand
GGCTGCACTGGGGGACAGGACCCTGTCTGCACCGAGCCACCCACCTGCTGGGCTGCACCAAGCTCCCAGCCGGGCTCCTTGCCCTGGCACAGCTGCTCAGGGAGGGAGCCCCACCTGCCATGCCGTGCTGTGCCGTGCCGTGCCGTGCCGTGCCATGCAGCAGGAGGCAGAATCAGCCAGAGCCTTTGTTTGAGGGGGATTGAAGGTTTCACAAGCTTGAATGAACAAGTGTGGGGCTTCTTAAAGCATTAGCTGGGCACTACTCCCACCCCCAGCACCTCCCTGGGGACATGGCCCAATGGCACCTCCAGATGCACCCAAAGAGATGATGGCAACGGGGGGATATAGCACCCCTACACCCCACCCAGCCTTTATCTTTCCTCCTCCCTGCATGTGCTGAGGATAAGTGAAGCCCAAAGCAGCACCAAGATCTTTAAGGGATAAACTCTTGGCTGGGGATGGACATGGGCTTCCCAGGGAGGGACATCATGCAGCCTCCAGGCTGCTCTCAAAGGGCCCATCCATGCAGCTGGCATTACCCCAAGGCCACGCCCGGGTGGGTGGGATAGCCAGGGCAGCCACTGGGCTCTCAAGGACCTCAAAGTAAGGCAGAGGGACCCCAACCTCCCCTGCAGATCTCCTGGGGCAGCAGAACCCTCAGGACCTCCCTAGTGGGTGCACACGAGGGTGTCGTCCCTCGGCTGGAAGAAAACAAGACAATTAGTAAATGAGGCTGCCTGCACTGCAGACCCCATTAGGGACATCACCGCCACCACGACGAGCTGCAGAACAAGCACGGCCACCTCTGGGAGCTGGGGAATGGGAAGTGGGGAGCCCAGCTCGGCAGGTTTACAGGGATGGATGTGGAGAAGAGCCTAGGGCAGTGCTAGGCTGAGGGCAGGGCTGGTCCCACTCTCTGCCCATCCTGGGGCACAGGCAAGTGTCCCTTAATGTCCTTAATGTCCTCCAGCTTGTGGTCCTGCTTTCCCAGAACCACGCAGGTGGCTGCCCCTGCCTGCCCCACTGCCTGTGCCTGCCCCCAGCTGAAGGCAGCATTTCCAAGCCTTGCCTGGCATTAAAAGGAGGGTCAGAAATAGCTGCCCAAAGGCTGTGATGAGGCAAGAACCACAGCAACACGTCCCCGGGCATCTTGCCTGGGCGGGAGGCTTCCCTTCCCATCCCCAGGGCCAGGATGCAGCTGTCCTGGTCGGGGACAGAGGGGTCCCTCCTCAAAGCTGGGGTTCAAGCCTCAATGAATCGGTTCCTCCATGTGCTGTGTTTTAATTCCAGGGGCTCAAGAAGCCTCGTGTCGGTTTGTGAAGCTCACGGTTTAGGTCTGTGCTGCTCTCAGGGTGAAGGGGAGCTCAGGGTGCTCCTGTGAGTGCTCCCAAGCAGCCTGCAGCAGAGCCACACGGCTGCACCGGCTCCAGAGTTGCCACCAGGCTGGTGGCCCTGGGCATCTCTCGAGGCACTGACCTCTCAGGAGACCCCAAACTGGGAGGCCTCTGGGATGGTGGAATCAGCCTCTCCTTTGCTTGGTGTTTTAGTGGGAAGCTGGTGTCTCCAAAGTGGAAGAACTTCAAGGGGCTGCGGCTGCTTTGCCGGGACAAAATTCGTCTCAACAATGCTATCTGGAGAGCATGGTACATCCAGTGTGAGTATGGGCCCAGACCTGCTCCAGCTGCCGAGTGCCAGGCGATGCTGGCTGGGATGGGGCTGGCACCGGGGCAGTGATGTATGGGTATGCAGGCACCCTCCCCTGGCCAGGGATGGAGCCAGGGGTAAAGCCAGCTGTGTTTTCTCCTGCGCAGATGTGGAGAGGAGGAAGAACCCTGTGTGTGGCTTCATCACCCCACTGGAGGGATCAGAGGCTTAGGAGCACCGGAAACCAGAGGTAGGTCATGGTCCCTCACAGCTCTCTGGGCCAGGAGAAGGTCTGGGTGGTACAGGTAGGAGCTGGGGACACGCAGCAGGCAGAGATCATTGTATTTCATCTGGGAAATCTTTCCTTTCCTTGCTGGGAAAGGTGTTTCTGATGTGGCACAAGGAAATCAGTCCTGGCTGGGGGGTGCTGGAGCTGGGGGGTTCAGCCATGACCCCCTGTCCTGCCTCCCCAGGCTGTCGTGCTGGAGGGCAACTACTGGAAGCGCCGCATCGAGGTGGTGATGAGGGAGTACCACAAGTGGAGGATCTACTACAAGAAGCGGGTGAGTGTCTCTGCCCATGCTGCTCCCAGTCCCGTGGCAGTGCCATCAGTGGGAGGGTGGAGCATGGTCCAGCCTCCTCCCCAGCCACTCACTACAGCCCGATTAAGGCCAGGGGTGCCATGGGGAGGCAGGGGGGTGGCAGCCCCACACCACCACACACCTCCAGTCCCACCGCTCTGGTGGCTGCTCAGCCCAGACTCTGTGGAGTAAAGGCAGATGTGAACTTATGGTGGCCACACTGAGACCCCCAGGGACCCCCCTGTCCTGAGCACTGCCCCCCTCTGCCCTACTCCTGGTTCTGCCCACCACTGTGCCTGCCCTGGGTGAGGACTGACATGGGCTGTCTTCTCCTTCCAGCTCCGAAAGTCCACCCGGGAGGAAGAGCTCTCTGGCCCAAAACAGGTGAGTCTGCTGGGGAAGGAGGGGGGGAAGGGGGACACAATGTGGACCCCTGTGCTGGGCAGCCTGAGAAGAAGGGCAGATGAAAGCCTCAGGGTGTGACAAGCCAAAATGGATGGGATGCCAAGCAATTTGGGATTCTGGATTCACCCTTCTGGAAGCACCAACATGCCAGGTGTGAAGCTTTGGAGTGATAAATGCTGCAGGGAGCATGGCAGCTGCCAGGGAGAGCAGCTGGGGAGCCAGGCATGGACCTTACCCACAAGAGGTGCCCACATGGCTCCTTTGCTCCATCCCATGCAGGATGAGGATGTCTGGAGGCCAACAGAGAAATGGTGCAACCAGCTCTTCTGCAATGTGGTGCCCATGCTGCTTGGGGATGAAGAAGAGGAGCCGGGGGGTAGGCAGCACTTCGACTTGGACACCTTCCTCTCAGACATCTCTGACACCCTCTTCACCATGACACAGACACCCAGCATCCACCAGGCACTCCCTGAGGATGGTAGGTGCCCCAGATCGTGCTCTTGCTGGAGGTGGAGGAGGAGGTCCAGGTGGGCAGTATGCCCTATTGCACCTTGGTGCATTTTGGCTTAGCCCCTGAGAGCTGCTGCCTGTGTCCTTTGGGCAGATGAGATCCCTTGGCATCCCTCCTGCCAGGGCAGGAGGAGATGATGCTCCCACCCAGGGCAGGAGCATCCCCTTCTATGGTGGCTCTCTAGAGACCAGCCTGGGCTGTCCTGGGTGGGATGGGCTGAGCTGCTCAGGGAGCACTAGCCTTGTGAAGGACCTTGCACCAGACCCCAGTGCAAGGCTGCCAGGCCTGGGTGAGCAGTGGGCAGGTCCTGCCTTCCATGGCCTCTCTTTGCTGTCCTGCCTGGCCAGGTCCCTGAAGCTCCTGCAACACCAGGCAGGTCCTGCACCAAGGATCAGCCATTCTCTGGGGTTCTTGGGTGCTGGATGAGGTCCCAGAGTTGCTGGTGGACAGGGTGGTGGGGACGAGATAGCCCCAGGTCTCTGCAGGGTTGTGGGGCAGGGTGCAGCAATGTGGGGTGACTCTGGGGTGTCACAGAGGGGTGGCAGCCAGGCAGGTGTGAGGGCAGTGGTGGGAGGAACCCTGAGCAGGGGGGTCCTGGGGGTGCAGTGGCTGGGCCCAAGCATTGTGGCTCTGCCCTCTTCCAGCCTACGTTGGGAATGCTGACATGATACAGCCAGACTTGGCACCCCTGCAGCCCAGCCTGGATGATATGGAGATCTCGGGTAAGAACCAGCCTGGATGCGGTACCACATCCCACACAGCTCAGAATGCTCTGCACCCCATGGCAGTCAAAAATGGGGGGTCAGAGGGTTGGCCAGGCAGCAGCAGGACCTGCTGGGGCAGCCAGAAAGCACCGGCCATGCACTGG
>NW_010290807.1:3036-3499 GCF_000700745.2 Antrostomus carolinensis | reverse complement strand
ACGGCGTTCCCGGCCCGGGGTGCTGCGGCTGGCTGGGGGGCAGGGGCTTGGCGTGCCCACCCACACCTGGGGCAGAGCCATGGCAGGTCGGGAAGAGCCTGGCCAGGAGCTATGGGAGGGAATTTCTACAAACAGAGGCTCTTTCCAGGAGTGCCAAACCACCTTGTTTTGGCTGCAGACAGAGGAAGGGCAATTGACCCCACAAGAAAGAGGAAACCTCTAGACAAGCAGGTTCTGTGCTGCTGTGTCTCCCCTCCTCACCCTACTCCTTGGCCAGCCCCAGGCTGAGCAGCCCAGGGGGCTGACTCAGAGCTGGGACCCTGTGCTGGGCTGTGCTACATCCTCTAGGGACAGGTCACTGTCCCTGCCAGGCTGGCCCAGGGACAAACCTGGCACTGGTGTCCAGCTGGGGCAAGGGGGCTGCCAAGGGGGACACCGGGAAGTGGCAATGGCAGGCTCCCCC
>NW_010290807.1:2338-2981 GCF_000700745.2 Antrostomus carolinensis | reverse complement strand
CAGGGACACATCCTGCTCCCAGCTGTGCTGCGCAGCGTCCTCATGTGCCAGTGCTGGTGGCCTGGGCACACTTTGCAGGGTGGGAGCTCTGGTGTGGGCTGATGGCTGAAGCCCTCCTGGGTAGCTGGTGGTCTCTGTCAGCACCAGCATCTCTACACCCCTGCGAGCTCTGCGGCTGGTCTCCACTTCCTTCGGCAGGAGGAAACAAGGGTGCTTGCGCCATGCGGCTGTGGGGTGATGCAAGAGCAGATGCTGGTGGGGGGAGCAGGCTAGGGCACTCTGATGTGCCAGGGCAGGTGGTGGGATGCCCTGGGGATGGGTGGGGTGGGGTGGGAAGGCTCTTGCCAGCCCTCCTCAGCTCATTCCCTCCAGAGGTCCCATCAGGGTGAGCCGTGCTGGGAAGAGGGTCTGTCCCCACTGCTGGCCCTTTGCCTCCTGTCCCCAGGTGCCTCATGTGGGCATAAGACCCTGAGAGGGGACAGCTCCAAATGGGTCAAACTGACACTTGACAAGTGTCCCTTCTGCTGAGAGGTCCTGCACAGTGCTGGAAGGTTGCACTAACCCCTTTCAAGCAGCACCTCACCACAACGGTGTCACAGCAGCAGCCCCAGCACCGCTCTTTGTGGGCCAAGCTTTCATTTGT
>NW_010290807.1:403-2297 GCF_000700745.2 Antrostomus carolinensis | reverse complement strand
GGAGACGGCAAAGGGCAGAGCGGTGCCCACCTGCACCAGGATATTTCTTTGAGCAGCCAAGTTGTCTTTTTTTCCCCTAGGGAAAAGGCCTGCATTTTGCTCCAGGGTGCTGCCTGGGAATGGGATGGGTCTTACTGCCAGCTACTGCATCTCAGGAAAGCATCCCTTCCTGTTCTGCCCATGCCCAGCAGCTCCGCATGGGGGGACTGCTGGGGCTGGGGAGGGTCCCAAGCCCAGCTGGAGGCAGGGATGGCATCCCAGGTGTCGCTCATTGTCTGCCCAGGCACAGTATGGCTGGAGAGAGGCCTGTGTGCCTCGGTGCAGGGCAGCACCCTGCGGGGTGCTCAGAGACTTGTGGGTGGGAGTTTTGTCCCAAACGTGGCATGGAGCAGCTCACCCCAATGCCAAGAGGTGACAGTCCTGTGGTGGGCAGTGCTGCATGCAAGCAATGTGCACGCTGGTGGAACACGGGCGTGCGCTGGGCTGCGCAGGTGTTTGGGGCGGAGATGTCGGAGCAGAGAGGTGTGTACACACCGTGTGGTGGGCAGCGCCAGGGCTGTGTGCCCATGGGGCCGTGGGAGAAGTGGGGAGAGGAGATGGGGGTGAACGCTGGGTGCTGGGTGACAGAACTGCAGGTGTCAGCCAACCCAATTATGTCCCCAAGGCCACTTTTCTAGCAGGGCGTGTGTTGGCTTTTCATGGCTTGGGAGTGGGGATACCCCCGGCAGCCTCGTGCAGATCACCGCGGTGCAAGCGCATGGGGTGGGCACCACAACAGTCAGCACAGGGCTCCCGCAGGGTCACACGGCTGTCACCATGTCTGGTGGCTGTGGCAGAGCTCGGCGCCTGTCACTCAGCGTGTAAACCAATCCCCAAATGAGGAAGCAGTGCCAGAGTGTGGTGTGGGGTGGATGGAGAAGTCCTGATGGCAGAGGCAAGGGAGCAGCCCGGCCCCGTGCCCTGGTGGCACCGTGCTCCAGGTAGGACTCGCGCCAGGCACTGGGAAGCTGGGGGCTGGGCTAGCCTTCCCATGGGATGGCATCACCCCACAGCACTGCAGGGTCTCCCAGAGCCTGGGGCCAACGCTGGAGGGTCCTTGGTTTGGGAATGGGCTCTGTAGCACCAACCCCTTCAGAGAGGAGCCCCGAGTTTGAACGCAATGCCAAAGCTGTGGTGTGCCGACCACATGGGCTCTTCTCCCTCAAGCAGCAGCATGTCCTGGCCATGCTGCATGGCCTGGGGACAGGTCAGGGTGATGCAACAGTGGAAAGGAGCATGGGCAAGATCTGTGGGGTGGGGAAGGGGCAGAAGAAAGGAAGGACAGAGTGCCCAGGGGCTGCCAGCTGCTGCACTGGGCAGCATCCAGCATCCATCCCTGCAGCACAGCAAGAGGCGCAAGAGGAATTGAATCTGCAGAGCTGGGCACCCGAAATGCCTATAAATACCCACAGAGCTTCAGTGCTGGTGGCAGGGGACAGCCTGGTGTGGGACAGGGGATAGGGGTGGAGGGCTGGGGCAGTGTGCAGCTGGGTGCTGAGCTGGGGGAGGCTGAGACCCTGCCTGGCAGCACCACAGCCCATGCCAAGTGCCAGGACATCGAGGGGCAGGGGTGTCTCTGCCATGCTTCCAGGTATTCAGCATGTCCCTGGCAGGGGGAAGGGGCAGTCTGAGGGCTGAGCGGGGCAGCTCAGTGGTGACACTGCCCTGTCTCACCCCAGTGTTACTCTTGGCTGGCAATATGTGCACTGCTGGAATCATGACCATGCTCAGCCCCACGGCATCCTCTGCTGGCATGTTTGCTTCTCTGGTGTAGATTCGTAAAGAGTCTCAGGCTTTTGTGGGTCCCAGCCAGGGCACCCCAGGAGCTGGAGCCTGTTCCAGAGCCTGGAGGGAA
>NW_010290807.1:0-354 GCF_000700745.2 Antrostomus carolinensis | reverse complement strand
CAGAGCCAGCCTGTGGGCTTGGCTGGGCTCTGCCAGCAGCAGCCCAGGGCCTGGAGGCAGCGATGCTTGTACCAGTTGAGGGGCTGGGAGCACAGCTGGGTGCTCCCCGAGGGGATGCGAGTGCCTGTGTCCTGGGGCGGCTGCTCGGGCATGGAGCCTGTGCCAGCAACTGGTGGGCAGCTGCTGCAAACCCAGTCAGCACTCCTGCTCCATCCTACAGGGAAGCATCCAGCAGCCCCATCCCCACCCCACAGTCATCCTCTCCAGGGAAAACCATCCTGGCAGCAGTGCCCGAGTCAGTGCAGGCACAGGCAGTGGCAGCACCAGCACCCAGCCGAGGCGTGGCGGGGGCCG
>NW_010290806.1:0-8307 GCF_000700745.2 Antrostomus carolinensis | reverse complement strand
ACCATGTGTGTCCCCCCAGTCCCCTGCACCGTGGGTTTGTGCCCCGTGGAGTGATTTTTGGGTGGTTCTTCGTGAGCCCCGCAGGGAAAAGGCGGGCGGGTTTGCTCGGTTTCGGTTCGAGATGCGAAGTGAGGTTCAGAGAACCCATCAGCATCACTCAGCTTCTCCTTTCTCATTGCGGGTGGCAGAGCTGAGCCTTGTAGAGCTGTCCTAGTCCCTGCTTTCCCAGAGCTTCCAGTGCAGATCAACGCTAGAAAAACCAGATTCAGAAAACAGAAATTCAAGCAGGAGGAATAGAGACCCAGGAGCAGAGGTGGGAGCGGTGGGGAGCATCCATCCGCATCTCCTTTGCAGACACAAAGGAGTGATGCCCACATGTGTACCTCCCGCTGCTTCTGCAGGAGGAAGTTTCTGTGGAGGTGTTTTCCATCGCTTGAGCAATCAATGTCCTTTGTTACAAACGGAGTGTTCACGGTTTTTTTTTTTGTCAAGAGGCAGTTTTTTCTGGTCAATTTCTAAAGTGGAATAACTGAATGGAATCTTACGGTCAAAGTTTTTGCTGGTTGAAATTGAAAATTTCTGGGGAACAGTTCCCTGCTTTGTGTTGGGCACCTTTTTCTCTGCAAAGCTCCTCTTTCATGTTTAAGTAACATATGCACATACCCCCCTCCAAGCAATCAGACACCAACCTTCTAAGATATCTGTGTATACCTGAATTTCTAACCTCTTTGCTTTTCTTATTTATTTATTTTTTGTACTTAATACTTCAACTTCACTCTTTTATAATTATTACATCATGTATTTGGTTTCAATTTAGTTATTTCTGTTATCACAAGGTTGGGATTTCTAAGCCAATTGCTCATTGCTTTTCTACACAATATCATATATATATATATATATGTATGTATGTATGTATTTACTAGGCATGCTATTATGGTGGTTTATATTACTCCATTTCATGAGAGCACTAAGTATCCATCACAATGTTTAGAGAAGTCAAGTTCATCTTCTGCTAAAGCATTTTTCCTTTTTTAAAAGTACTCTCTGTGTTTTTTTTCAAGCATGTTTCTTACTCTTTATAACCCATTAGTTCACTCTAAGGAAGAATACCACTGGTCTACATTAATCTGTTTGCATTTGACATATTGGTAATAATTATGATTCTCTGCTTTTGAAGCTGGAGGTGGTGGTAACTGTGAATTCCCTCCAAACAATTTTTGTTTGCTTTTACCTTTTAAAATATCATGTCACTGAAAGAATACAGGAAATACTCCCTTCTGGAAAATAAACTCTATGAGGATATTACCATTGGACCCGAGTCATTGGGAGCAGCAGTGCACTGTTAGCTAGGAGAAATCAAAAAACCCCACCCAAACCCTCCTACCTGTGGCAGAGCCTTGGTTGCTTTTCCCAAGAGGCATATTCCTACAATTACTATAGTTCTTATTGCTTTTGTTGAGCTAGGGCAAGTATAATTATTACTCCAAACTTACTTTATTTAGGGTCTTTACTTTTGAGGTAAACAAAAATACAAGAAGTCATTACTCCTTGGGAGTAAGCCTGCCAGCTTTCACCAAGGAAAAGTGAAATGTCCAAAAGGACATTTCATGAATTGCCTTTTTTTTTTTTTTTAGCAATTCTGTTGTCTTCTTTTGACACTGGTCATCTGCAGTCAATGGGATAAGAACAACAGATGGATCCCTTGGGATGTAGCATGCCGGGTGCTTTCTTCTCTAGCGTTTGCTGTTGCTGTTTTGATTGAGATCTCATGTGGCTGAGGATATACAGGATATTCTTCATAACTGTTTTTGTTCTGCTGCTAACTTGAGGATTTGCTACTAGCTAAAAATTCATGGGGTCTATGTGCATGTTGGTATTCTGCTTCCAAGTCCCCTGAGGAGATTTAATGTAGAAAAGGTTCTAGGATGACCAGCTATTTCCATCAACTACCTTTCCAGACAATTAGCACTTGATGATCTTGTATTAGAACTTTGAAGAACACTGGAATGATCAGAGAACAAATATGCAATCTTCATTGAAAAATAGAAAAGCATGTTATTTAGGATTTGAAATGAGGAATTAACCATCCTGCATCATAAAAAGCACATTTTTAGCAGCTCACTTTGCAGTGAAGTCTGTAGTTCAACGTTGGGTTGTATATTGGCATTGTAAGTCTCATGTGTAGTTATCTAGCATTGAGTTTACTTTCAGGATGATGCTTCACAAAAGGCTGGGGTAGTTGTGGGACAGTGCAGAAATAACAAGTAAGAGTAGAGGGCTTGTGTTGCTGTCTGGAGTGGTAAATCCTCTCGTAGAGAAATATTCCACTACAAATTTTAGAAGCACGGATGTTTGTTCATAGTTGGCTGTATAGGACAGAGCAAAAGGCAGGAGTGGTTTTGAGGTATGTGCTGTAGGAACCCCATTTGTGCAATAAATATTACCTTTCAGAGTTAGAACTGAGACGTGGCTCAAGAATGGATTCTTCTCTTCCCAAATGACATACGAGTGAGGACTTTCTTGGAAAAGTCATGAGATAAACTTTATCCCTGTCAACATTAAGCCTGTTGACTTGCTCTGTGGTTTTGCAGATCCAGGATGAGATTTAAAAGGTCTTGATTTGGTTTTGGAGGATCAAGTCACAGTCTTGCATTAAAACTATTTTGTTCAAGTGTTTTTGACTGCTCAAATGTTGCAGCTGCATGTGTTCAATCTATCCATAAACAAGTAAATTTGGTCACATTCCAAGGAACACCTGGATTTAGAGCTAGATTCCTGGCTGAGTAACTGTTTTCCAGCTTTTTCAATTCTATGGGGCACTGTAGGCTTCCTCGGGCTCCTCCAGATAAATCGTATTCCCAGAAGCAAAATCTAGTGTTCAGATGGTATCTACATTTGCAACGCTCAAGCAAATTTGGTCCTTTAACTTCACTGGTGATTGGGCTGCAGAGATACATGACTATTGTACCATGTCTCACTGCAAACCAGTGTGTTTGTGGACAATATTTGAAAAGTAATGTAAATAATTTATTTTTAGGCAAGTAGGTGTAATTAAAAAAAAAAAAAAAGGTGAAGTCCACTTTTTTTGAGGGATAGAATGTATTTTAAAATAAACTACTGGTGTACAAACTATTTCCATACAAAGAGATGCTTCTGAATTTTGATGGCTCCAGTGGAACAAATTACATGTCACTTTGAATATGCTGAAATGCAGTGCAGAAAACAAAATAATGCAAAAAATAGTCTTTATCAAATCCATGGTGATGCAGCTTAAACTTGAAGCCTGGAGTTTTGTCATAATACTGTCCAAATAATGTGAAAAGCAGGTTGTACAGTCATTTCTTGGTGAGAATTGCCTCAGTATATTGGCTGTTTAGCCAATACACTGTATTTTCACCTCCAGTGATGCCAATTTGCAGGTGTGAGGAAAGCTTATATTCCTGGCATTAAATAAGGGTTTAAGGTATGTGTAGTTTTCGGAGCTGAAATGAGTAATGTAGTAGAATCTCCTTCCATTTCTTTGAATGTGATATCATATCTTCACAATTTTGATAGTTTAAAAAAAAGATTGTCAGTTTTCTAGTGAAAATAAGGACCTTATTTGCCACTGTGGAGTGTTTAAATGTGTATCTTACCTTAAATAAGATTAAGGTAAAGTCTTTATTATCAGCTCTTTTTAAACCTTGGTTTAAGTGATGCCAGCAACCCAGAGTCACTGCCAAATTCTGATGTAGACTACTGAACTTTACCTAAAAAATGTTTTCTTCAGTTGAAACCTCAAATACTTCTTCCCAGTCCTGTCTGCCTGGAATCTGTAAGGTTACAGTAAACTCTCAGTGTTCTTGAACAGGAGCTACCTCCAGCCTTTAAGGTTTGGATAATGTGATTTTTGTAAGTTTGGTTTAAATGCTGTGGCATAAAAGTTATGGCAGTTTTGCCCTCTTGTCCTATCCTATTCCTGAATGTTAATCCTTTAATATTCAGTAGTTGTTGCTAGGAAAGAAAAATCAATGTTGAAGATTGGGATGTCTCTCATCTTTGTGAACGTGAACATCGTGCTGAACAAAAAATAGTCATTCTAGTCTGTGCGCTGCACCATCTCACCACCAGATAGAGCTCATGTTGGTCAGCATTGTAACACAGAATCACATTTTTTCAAGAGTTTGTACTTAAAGCCTCTGTTTCAGAGTTTGTAGAGGAAAATTAATTTTGAATCTAGTCTTTTAACAGATGGTAAAGGGCTTTTTTTTTTTCTCCCCCAGTATATTAATTGGCAGCAGACTTAGCATTGATGACATTGATTATTTTTATTATTCTTTTCCTGGTTTATGACATATTCTCCTTTCTTCAGGAGAAAAATGGGATCAAGACTTCCTTCTAAACTTTGAAGTAGGCATAAGACTATGAAAATACCTGGTCATAAAATGCCATGGTCTGAAGTTGCTGTATTTATCAAAGATGGACTTGATCTTGTGCTTGATTGTAAAATACTTTCTAGTTTTATAAATGCCTGTTTTCATATCAGAGACCTACACAATGTACCTACAAGAAGTTTATAAATTTGCCACCCATAATCACAATAGTTTATATATCCTGTGTGAGTCTTAAATCTGCAAGGTTAAGGTAGGTAAGCCCCTGCTCCCATTCACTGTTAATAGGATTTGAGTTCTTAATTTACTCTTCAAAAAGGCACCCTAAGAAGGAGAACTTCTCAGTATTTTGTTAGGTTTAATTGTGCTGCGTTATGAAATGTTGTATATAGTTTAGTTTAATTTACACATATTTATGATGTGCATGTAGTGTTTGTAGTATTTCAGATTTCTAAGAAAATTGCCTGCTTTTTGCTTTGACTTCTCATTTCTTCTGCATTGTTTATATCCAGCACTGCTTATTTATCATCATTCTAGGCACGCCATGATCTAGATTTGACAGAGGACATGAAATATTGTTAATAAATTTGAAGAAACCTCCTGGTGCGGAGGGGTAAGATTATCTGGTAATGTAAAACCTAGTCTTTGGATGACTTGTCAGCAGAACCTCCTTTGATGGAAATGGCACTTTGGCTTTCAGAGAGTTAACAGACCATATTGCAAACTCATGTTATTCACCAATTAAATACCTTCTCTCTTTGAACACAGTTAATAGATTTCCTCCTTCTGAAATTCAAACCCGTTATTGCTTACGTTCTCCCTAAAAATCTATTGCTTTTAATTTATTTCTGAGGAGAAAAAAAAATTCCTTTCATTACTGGTAAATCAAAGCATTTTAAAATTGCATACTGAACATATGTAGTCTTGGTTTTATACTTTGGATTCCATGCTGGTCTTGGTTTAAAATGAGTTATTAATTGTTCTTGAGTTTCTTTGCCTTTAGCATAAGATGATGTATGTTGTCAGATATAATGTGTACGCAAGTGGAGCTGTACATTTAGCTGGTTTTCTCTCAGTGCCTTTGACCTATGGAGGAATATTTGATCTCGTGTGTGTGAAAAGAGGAATGTTATTTAAGTAGGAGTGCTGATGTTCTTTTTTTTTTTTCCTGTTCATTAATAGAATCACCATACTGCCTTCCTTTTGTAAGTCAGAGCAGAACGTGGGGTAAATCTTTATTGAGTAGAGAACACCATGCCCAGACTGTTTTTATGTACACAAATTAATTCAGTGTGGCAAATATATCACAATATCTTGGGCTGTTCTTGAAAAGTCTTTTTAAGGTACTTTGTGTTGTTTTCTAACAAAAAAATATATCTCAAATTATGAAACACTTGGGTATTGTAGGCCCAGTCTTTTCAAGTAAGAATATTCCTGTATTCCTCAACCCTTAGAATACTCTGCAGTGGTTATCCTCCTATTTTTAATTACTAGCATTGAGCCTGCCTGATAGATGTGTCATCAGTTGTGAAAAAATATAGTTGTATGAATTTATCTCTTATAATTGCGTTTTTCATGAGTCAAGTTCTGTCCATCTCTCTTTTTTTTTTTTTTTTTTTCAATATTTATTTTCTTTCCCACCTCTGAAAAATAACACCCAGGAACCTTTGGGTTATTTACAACCTCAGTGTAAGTTTCTATTCTGAAAGATACAACTGCTTGTTTGGTGGTTGTTGGTTTGTTTTTTGTTTGTTTGGTTGGTTTTTTTCCCCTCCAGTTTACCACTGTTGAACATTAATCCACTAATGCACACTTGTTTGTTGCTGTGGGTTTTTTTGTGGTTAGAATACATAAAATATTTAGCTCTAGTAAAATTACTTAATGTTAAAAAAAAAAAAAAAAATCAACTGGGTATTTGCATCAGTGGTATCAAGCTGAGGATTTATAGGGGAGTAAATGACCTGGAATATTTTAACACTTAAAACATTGGCATGTAAGAACCTAAGTTTTCTTGCATATATTACATATTACTTTAAAATAAGCTTTCAAGAAAAGAGGTTTTGGCTCTAAACTGTTAAAATCTGACATCCACCAGAAAAGCAGTGAACAATTCCCGGCTACTGGTTGCCAGCCTGAAACTGTGGATTTCACTACCTTCTAACTAGTTTTGCTGTCAAGCAATGTGGCACTTGCTGTAAACCAAAAATGAGCTTTTTCTCCTTACGACACAAGTGGTAAGACATTTTTCAGTGATTTAGATTTTAATATTTTAGCATCATATCTTCCTGTGCCTTCTTGCCAAAAGAAGCTCAGGTGTGTGTACCTGGCAGATTTACTGGGGTGACTTGTATTATTTGTTCTTCTACAGTGGGGTGATAATTGAGATGGGTGTAGTTAATGTGACATTTCCTCTAGAGGTGACTGCTGCTACTTGATGATTTTCTTTTACAATTTCACATTTTTTGAACACCCAGTTTTGTCTGAATCCTGGACAATTATTTGCTTTGTCTTAACAACGCCTATGTACAAACTATTTCTCAGCCTCCTTATATGTGACCTTATATGATTTTCTAATTATATCAGAGTTGGATCCTTGAGACAAAGGTCCTTAAATTCTCTGTAAAGCAGTCTGCATGCTAGAAGGGTTTGGTTGGTGCTGTGTGAAGCTTGGCAGACCTGGTCACTGGCACTGATGCTGACACTCTCCTGGATGCTGTTCTTTAAGTCACTTGTTTAAAAATAACCCTGGTGTAGAAATCTGTGTATGGTGTAGAAATCTGGATACAATGAAGAACATAACGGATTTAAGAAGATGCTAATCAGGTAGTCTCTGCAATTATTGTAATATTAGTTTGGTAGTGAACTTTCTTTGTTTACAATAAGACTTATTCCAAAGTAGCCATGTTCTGGGATAATCAACTATTTTGGATACAGTAGATAAAAGTAACATGCACACTTCTCTGAACATGAATGAAGATAGTTATCTGGAGGTTTTCAGAATTGTGTGCTGAAGTGATGGTACTATATTTACCATCGTGTGGGTCTGTACTTTTCTAGATGCCTTACCTGATCCTGCAGAAGCAAATTAGCACCTGCAGAGGTCAGCCACTAAAGAAATTATAAAGCTGGATGTTACTGGGGACTGAGGCTGTGACACTATTTAAAAATAAATAAATAAAGAATAACTCCTTCAACATGCAAAAAAAGTGACTTGGCAAATCATAGTTAAATGATTTGGATGTGCATGTTTATCTTCTGCTTTTCTTGGTAACCAAAACAGATTAGTCTGTCTTGGGGGAGGGAGGTGGATAGTTAAATAGAAGCTAAACGACAGATGCTGCTCTCTGATAGCAACAGGAACTAAAAATCTTATTGTTGTTATAATAGCTGAGTGTGTAATTAATCATCTCATATTGATTTGCTCTTAATCTAGATGCAGTGCACAAAGGCTGAAAGAACTCTCATGTTATTTAGCTGATCCATGTAATCAGGGAGAGGATGTGAATAAGACACGGCAGTGCATTAGTAACCTGTGGGGTTAGGGGAGTCTTCTGTGCTGAACCTTCATCCACAGATCCAGAGAGGAGTAGTGATAATGAGACCTAATCTAAATGAGCTTGGTGCTTACAGTCCATATCCCAGAGGGCATATAAACATCCCAAATATTGATATAGGATCAGGAGAGAGTAGGGATTGATTAGTGGTCAAGGGAGCAGGATGTCCTAATTGTCTCTGGTAGTGCTGATTAATTTTATGTGGGAAGTGTGGGGAAATGAGCCTTAAAATAGATTAAGGGTAGAAAGGGGTGTTTGGCAGTTTAAAAAGGAAGAGAAGCCTTTTCTGTCATTCCAGCCTTTGTGAATTATTATTGCTAATAGACAACACATGTATCTAGAGACAAAATTTATCCATATCTTTGTTTCTATGTTTTATATAT
>NW_010290805.1:0-2700 GCF_000700745.2 Antrostomus carolinensis | reverse complement strand
TACTAATTGTGAAGCTGTTAAGTCTTAATTTTTTGTCAGTGTTTATAAGAAACAGTGGCTAAATGTACATGCCTTGCCTTTCTGTCAGGCATCACTAATCACCACATTGATTTTTGGAATTTAGAAATAGTAGTTCCAGATGTTCTGCTTCAGATTAGTTATAGATCTGGCACTGTTATGGAGTTGGTACCAGAGAGGCATAATGACAAGACTTTTTTTCTCCTTGTCTTTCTGGAGCAACAGTACAAGTTGTGGCAGGGGCTGTAGTCAAAAACGGCAAACATTCTGCACACATGCTGCTGACCTGTTCATTTGTTATGGACCAGAAGATAAAAGGTTGAGCCATTCTGGCACCTAAGTGTGTTAACTAGAAGTGTATTTGCTGTATTAAATATTCTTTAAATAGAATTAAGTTAATGACTATGAATTTTTGTGCATATGCCAGCCTTTAGGCCTAGGAGTAGCCATTTGCTTGTAAAACACTGTAGAACAAGCTTAATCTTAAATTCTCTCTGGTCATGCAGTCCACCATTCATAGGATTTGATAGTGGATGTCCTGTATCATTCTCTAAGCCTCCAAGTCCCAGTGCTGCTTCTTTGCACAACCACTGATCATAAGGGGTAGAAGGCTCCCTATTCAGCTCACTCACTGCTTCGTAAATCATCCTTCCTCCTGATAAATTTCATTTATATTCTTTGTGTCTGTGCAGAAGACTGAGATTGGAGATCCTCTTGCTTGTAATTGAACATGGCAGGGGATGTAAAAAGATTCACACGCATGCTACTGGAATGCAACAGCAATGACAAGCTATGTGGTAAGATTCATAGATTCCTTTAACTAATAAGCTTTCACATGTTGAACCTGTGGGCCAAGCCCTTTCCCCTCCTCCACCCACCTCCCAGCTCACCCAGAAGGCCCCTCCTCCACCCACCTCCCAGCTCACACAGAAGGATCTGACTGAGCTCTCCCTGCGTTGTGTCTTGGGGTAGAAACTTTTAAGGGCATGCAGCCTTTTGTAGTGGGATTCATCTCACATAATTTTAGCCATTTTAGAGTATTTCTACTTTGAATGAGACATAATATACTCATTAAAGATTACCTGCTGCTTCCCTGAGGACCAGTCTTGTGATATTTTGATGTTCTGTCATTTTTGGGAACTGAAATGTAGGTCTTGCCCTACACAAAAATAGCACCACCTCCAAATCTGGGGACCCAGGAGAGTTAGTTGCTTGCAACATTCTTGTTAACTGCAATGTCTTCTGGTCAAACCCAAACCAGGTGATCGCACCCCGTTTTCTTTAAAATGCTCCCAATAATTTTAATGGAAGGAGCTGAACCGGTAGCTGCACGTCTGTTTGTGATGGCACAGTAATATCCAGCCCTTCCCATCTCCCTCCTGTCCCTCTGCTAGGGCCAGCTCTGTTTCACTGGTGGATGATACTTATGCAAGGCTACAGTGCCAAGCCTGTGTATTAAAACATCTAAATAAGTGACCTTGGGTGCAGGAGTGACAGTGGTTTCTTGCAGTTTAGATAGTCAGCACCTTTGAAAAATAGGGTGGCAGCACTAACGATGTTCAGTTGCTGTTCCAAGGAGCGGAGGATAGATACACATGCTTTGGGGTTTGAAAGTTATTGAAATGGGTTATTACTATGTTGTTATACAGAATTCATGTGCATCAGGCAGTGCTGCTTATTCCTCAGTTTCCAATTTCCTTTTTCTGCTGATAGTTGTGCGTGAATATCAGACTGAAGTGATTGTTGTCCCAGTTCTCCTTGTGGGTTTTTTTGTCATCGTGCTAACTGTGATCCTTTGGCTCCACTGTCGAGGCTTGCGAGCAAAGCAGGAGCAATCGCAATCATCATCATCATCATCATCATCATCATCATCTGGACACCAAGGTAAAAAAAGAATGTTTTTCAAGCCAAATGGTGTAATGATGAATGACAGTCGTTTCGATGCGGATTACACCTAGTTAATCCGTTTTTTATACTCTCATTTAAGACATTTAATCTCAAGCTGCTGTCTCTCCCTTCCTATGGGGACAACAGGGACTGGTGAGGGGGGAGGGAAAGGTTTGTTGGTGCTGCAAACACATGTTGCTCTGTGGAAACTTCTGAACTTATTTTGGTTTTGTAGAGGGAAAAGCCTTTAAAGTCTATATTCAGGGAAATAATGGAGAACAAAGAGACGGCCTTTGGGAGAACACTCTGTGCTTGTCACTCTCATAACAGCTGGTGGTTGGTAGTAAAAGAAAATGGTCATTGCTTCAGCCCGTGGGGATCAACTACCAACGTGTCTCACCTGGAAAGTTCACATAGTTAAATATAGTAGAAATCTTCAGTCTTGTTCTGCTTTTTCATCAAACAGAGTGGGAGATAAATTCCTTCACCTCTCCAAGGGCCAAGATAAGTCAGGTGCAATGTTTCCTTGCTTTGTCCTGATTTCAAAGAACAATATGGAGCCAAAATTAAGGAGGACAGAAGGAGGGGCGTTGCCACCTGCTACCAGAGGTCGTTTGTCTGTTTTTATGCATCGTGTGTGTATTTGTTTTTATCAGCAAAATGACAAGAATCAGCAAATCCAACTCAACAGAGAACCGCTATATCCGGCTGAGTGAGACATCTGTGGAGAGCCTGCTAAATTCTGCATCCTTGACTCTGAAAGAACTGGAGATACCACGAGAGAAGCTCTCACCA
>NW_010290804.1:0-13184 GCF_000700745.2 Antrostomus carolinensis | reverse complement strand
GCATGGCAGGGGGGTTGGAACTAGGTGATCTTTAAGGTCACTTCCAATTAATACCATTCTACAATTCTACGAAGTTACCTGCATCTGGTGGGAGGATGCTGTTCTTTCTCACAATGGAGAGAAAGGAAAATAGAAAAAATAATTTCCAAACCTTTAAACAAACCTTCTTAAAAATAATGGCCTGTACTTATGGGTTCCTTCAGAGATAAAGCTGGGAGCTTAGTGACTCGAAATACATTATCATCTCAAAGAAGTTGGTTACTCTTGTGTCTGGTCTCATTCAACACATGAGTAAGATTTTCATGTGTATGCTTCTATCAGGTAATTGTTGTCAATATATCTTTTTTATTTGAAATATAAAAGCCAATATATGGAGAGGCTTCAGATGGAAATTTACACATTGCCTTACTTAGTAGATGAGGGCAAGATTAGTGAGAGATTTTGATTACTGCAAAATCATTCCTCAGGTACAAGAAATAGCATATTATCTGTGTAAAAGTGACAGAGTAGTTTCCAAAGGGGAGGCAGAATTGTAGGATGATTTCAAAAGCTGTCTCCTCTTTGATGAGTGCAGTGATCTTAACCTGAATGGAGTTTCCAAACAGAAAAATGAGCAAAACAGAAGAATATTTTACCAACTTTGAATCCATTATGATCTAGTTATCAGTGGTTAAGCACTGATGCTTTTCAGTTGGAAACAGAGACAGGAGACCTTTGAATTTTTCTTTTAAAACAAATATGTGAAGTATTGTTTTCCTTTATTTATTCTCTCTGTACCTTTACAAATTTTCTATCCTGTGTTTATATTTCAAATTAAAACAACTGGTTTGAGTTAAGAACAATTTCAACATCACTATCTAACCTCAAGGCACTCTCCTTTGTGTCATCATCTTTACAATGGGGGCTGTGACTGTTCATACAGACCCTGGCACTCTTCTCCAAGAGAAAAACCAACAAGCTGATGCACTGTTATTTGGGTGTTATGAGAACCAGTCTGTAAGGAAGAAAAGTTTTTCAGACACAAACGATTTTCATTTACCATGGTAGAGTAAAACCTTTTAAAATGCTGTGTCACAAAGAAGTTTTGAACATTGCTGTAACAAGAGTTTGTTTGGTTTTTTAACAGAGACTGTGCACTGGGTTTTAATGAGACTGGGCACTTACTATATTAATGCCGACAGCAGTAAATATTGCTGTTAGTACTTACTGAAGCTGGGCTTTAGGTGCCATTTAATCCAAAGCTTCCTGGAACCAACAATTTTTCTATTGAGCTTAAGACTAATTTGTTCCTTTGTGAATATTTCTGCCAGTATTTAGGACCTTACAGGGCATTTCTACAGTAGGGTAAATTTTCAGGAGACACCTGAAAAGTTCCATGGTGCACTTGCTAAACTATTTCCATTACACTGCTGTGAGGTAACCTACCAAATCTGCAGTGTAGATATATCCACAAGGTCAGAGTTGGAACCACCTGTACATGCAAAGGTAAAACTGAGGCCTCTGTTCATAAAGCTTAGTATTTTAACCATTCTGTTTGCCCATACTACTTTGTCCATAGTATATAAAAACCACATAGCTTCCTCCATGTTCCAATCAACTCTGCTTTTGGGAACTTTTCCAGCCTTAGCACTGTAAGCATGCTTAAAAACAGATTGAAAGATATGTTTAGCACACAGCAACCAACAAGGACTACTTTGATTTCTGTGTTGCCCAAAGTGAAATCTATTCCATATAAATCAAAAAGGTTAGATGGGTAGAAGTTACATATAGTAAGAAAAAGTAGAGACATATATATGATCAAGTCAATTCTTAATATGCAAGAAAAACACCCAAGAAATAAAATTCAGAAGTTTACAAACATCACCAAGGTATATTCACTGTACAAAGATAACATTAGCCACGTACTCAGTTGAGTTCTTCTGGCAATGGAATAAGGCTGGACAATAGTGGTATTTATGTATCAGACACTGGAGGCAAAAACAGCATCACAGCAAAGCAGTAAGTATGGTAGAGGGAGTGAATAAGATTCTGAGTGATAAGCTTATCCTGTTCTAGCAATACTATCAATATTTGAATAAATGAATTATATTCTGTGCAGTTTCCCTTTCAGCTACCACTAGTATCAAAACCATGGTCTAAATCAATGTCATTCATGGGTGAGGTATCTTAGACTGGTACTTTTTGGTCATATATTGTTGCCTAAATTTAGATCCTGCTGCTCTTCAGTCATAGATTGTTGCCTAAATTAAAAAATATCAGAATTATCCCATTCCCAGAGTGAACTAGATCATTTATCCTGTAACTTGAGATTAATTAGGAATCAAAATGTAAAACATAGTCCTCTTCTTTGTTAAAAATTATCACTTCTTCCTGATTGCCTTTTTGGTTTTACTGTAAGTTATAAAATGATAATATAAATATTAGTAATTAATATTTAATGAGCTAATCAGATTAATTATAGCCAAATAATTTTCTCCAAGAAAATGATTTTTTATCAATGACACCTGATATTTTTTCATAAGCAGAGTTAGGACAGACAGCTTGAATGGGCAACTATATGAAGCCTAGATCATATCTAATACCTAGAATATATCTAACCTCAAGTTTAACTCACAGCAGTTATCAAATGGTTGTTTTGGGGTTTTTTTTCTTTAAGGTGGCTCTTACGGCAAATGAAGGCTACAAAAAGATGAGCTCATTAGGAAGAACGAAGGGCAGATGAGGGAGAATGTATACATGTATATTTCATTAAGCCAATAAAAATGATATATAAACCACTGCAATGTCAGAAGGAATTTACTGCTACTCATGGCTGAACTCTACTGAAAATTTCATGAGCATTGATCAGGATTTTTTTGTGGGACCCTCTATAGACATGTTACAATTGATTTATTTTCCTCTCTCTATTTTGATAGACTGCTGTGTAACCCCTGTAAAATAAGTGCCACTGGATATTTCACAAGAAGGGAGGCTTGTTTTTCTATTCATCCACACTTTCTTTTAAATCAATTAATTGTTTACTGGAGGGCATCAGCAACTAATGAAAAGGTGAGGCAATTTTCATTCACTTGTTGGAAAGTCACCGTATTTTTAGCAGTATTTTAGGATTTATGACCCCAACCTACGTACCGTAACAAAAGGCTTATTCTTTTTGGTTTATGTGTGGAGCATTTCTAACATTATTACAACTATTATCCAGTAAAGAACCACACAAAAGAAAAATGAATCACTGCTCTTTTTCAGTCAGCAGGTTTCAGAGGAATAGAGTTTAAGAGTGAATAGCCACTATTTGTTCCTGTCACAAAATCTTCTTAAAAGTTTGGAGGGAATAGGCAGTGAAGGAATGCGTGAATGATGTCAGATTTTATTAGTGGATAATGTAAAAGTTATGTCAGAATGATAGGTTTTCATCTCAGTTTATGAATGATTAAAATATTTTTAAAAACCATATTCTATATTAGCATGATTTCTTTCTTGGAATTGTTTGTAAGAGACATAATCTAACTACCAAAAAGTGCTTCTCAGGTTACCTCCTTGCTGCAGAGTTTTCCTATCCTTGTCATAATATCTGCACAGACTTCCAGTTCTTCGAGCATTAATTTAAAACAGAATCAATAGTCATTTAGGTTTAGGTATCTCAAGTACAACCTACCACCCAGGACACCGTGCAGCAAAGCAGAATGACAGGAGAAATAAAATGTAGCAAAAGCAGTGTGGGTGCCCATCTCAGCTAAAAGAAACATGAACTCCAGGGCTGTCATATCTGATTATGATCTGTGATCTGTGTGGCGCAGCACTGGAAAAACAGAGGGGGTTTTTATGCCCGACTTGGAGTTTTACTGATTCATTCTATACCTCTGGATGGACACAGTAGTCTTGTCCCCAGATTTCAGTTCTTTGAGTGTAAATTTTTCCTTGGATGGGAGACATAAATAATACTAGATAGCTCATATCTGTGTGTTGGTTTATGTCATTGACTTTGAAGATTAATTACCAGTCAGATGCTGATGCTAGTCTCATTCCAGAGGCTGCCACCATGTGTCAGTCTCCATCGTATCACTTTGTAAATAAAAAATTACTGATCTTGGTAGTTTGGGGACAAAGGTACTTCTTAGCTTGAGAGTGTCAGAATTAGGCTTTGATAAGCTTATACTTGCAACATAGAACATCCTCCAGCTCAAAATCATAACTAAGAAGGTGTTTTGGAGGCCCTTGGCAAACTGTTGAAGAATAAACTTTGCATATACAAAGGAAGCTATGAGACTTCATTCAGGTAATGATTGTGATAAAAATTATAATATTAAAATGAAGGAATCAGATCACCTCCTGCAATTAGCCTCTGTATCATAGCAAACCGCAAGTGATTTGACAAGGTCTTAGACATGTTCAGAATAGGAGAGAGCCTGCCCTTTCATTGCTCTGCTAAAAAAAAGACATGTCAAGATCCAGAGAGCTCTGAGAGTAACAAAAATGAAGAACTTAAAATATAGGCGAGACAACTTCTTCAAAATAATCCCAAAATGGATTGAGACTTTTCTTCTGTAGAATACACAGCAGATGCAGGTATGTGAAGGCAGGAAGGAGGCATTGCTACTCATCTGGTGCTTGCATTGCCTCATTGTTCTTCAGTTCTTCTCACAACAGCATCAGCACTGATTCAAGAGGCTGTTTTAATATCCAGGGGGTTTCCAGGGTACTTAAAATTCAGGACATGCTCAGTTCCTCTCCTCATCTGGGTTGCACAACTGTAAACCCTTCATACGGATGAATGCTGAAATCTCCTCTTAAATAGAGAACATATATTCAACTCTCAACAAACCGAGTATGCCAGTCAGTAGGTAAGCCAGGGTCATATGAAACCTGGTGGAAAGTTAGTCTGCATTGTATCAGGACGGTGTTTGTACTCTGGCTTGAAGTCTGTGGTGGTTTCTCTCATAACAAATCCCATGCTGAAACCAAAACACAGTGCTATTCTAGCTACTAAAAAGAAACCCAGCTCTGTCCCAGCTGAAAACCAGGACAAGTCTCAAATCTAAATTATTAAATCATCACTACGCCAAGTGTCTGCTGAGTTTCTGTCATAATGCCAGGATTAGTTCTGAATCAGACCTCACAGATGACTTATAAATCCTCTTTGCATAGCACCTTAAATATAGATACTATTTTGGGGTCAAGAAAACCCCTTATCCAGTTAATTCCATGCAAAAAGAATCCTGGTAATGGAATTTAGCCACTTCCTGTACGTGGCCTCATACTGTGTACTTCAGTGCCATCCAGTGTTAAACACAAAGTCATTTACCTAAAGAAAGTAATCTCTGCTGCTCTAATACTTCAGTTCCTGATTTCCTCTCTAAATTTACAGTACCTATGTCCCATATCCACCCACTTACTATTTTAAAATCTTTTAGAAACATTCAATTTTTAATTCAGTTGTAGAGTTTCAAATGCTAAACATAGAAACGAAAGAGGATCACATAATCTGAGAAATTCTGTGACCTGAAAAAATAAAAGATTCATTTGAATCCTGTTTGTCTTAGTGGCAGTTCAGATCAAATGCAAACAATGTGCTCCCTGTTCATTCATTTTTTGGAGGGGAAGTCTATATAATCTGGAGAACATGGCTGTTTCAATTTTAAAAGGCTGAGAATTTAACCTGTAACCACTTTCTTCCATAGCAAGCCTCACTAAAGTCTTCCTCTGCAGGAGAGTATTTTATTGACAGAATGTTTGAAAAAAATTTCACTGCTTATTTTTCCATTTGAACTGACATAGGAAGACATGGCGTTTCATTTTGCTGTTTTTAAAGATGATAATCTTCAGCCAGTGTTGAACTGATGGGCTAAACTTTTTCCATGAGCTCTAGTAGCTCAGACTCACACTTGACAGGCATTCACTTTGCCTGATGATTGCAGGCCTGTCACTCAATGGGTGGCTGTCAGCACCCTGCTCTCACAGCTTTCTGGTACGTGCTATGGGAGCCATCCCACCAGTTGTGGGACCTGGTGCTGGCGGAGAGTGTGCTTCTGGAGAAAGCACATGGCAGGGCCCAGGGAAGTCAACGAATTGGAGCCCTAGTTCACAGAATCTTTGCATTTTCAGAGCATTAAATTGGTCTGTTCTGTCTGAAACAGATCACAGGTCCCCGGGGCAAGCTCATGTCTTGCTTCTGCCAGCTAGTAGCCTCACTTGTTTTTCAGTCCTGAGAAAACATGCATGACAATAAAAGAAATTGACAAGAGAAATTCCTGTCTTGAGCCAGATGCTCAAGGGTAAGCTGTATGGAGAACACACTCCCAAACCAGTGTGTTTCTTATGTATATGATAATCTGCTAGTACAATCAGCTTTCATTTTTAATGTATTATTTTTCTTCAGAAGTTAAAAGTCTTATTTTGACAAACAAGTGCAGAATCAGCAGCTTCACTATATAAACACCTTAAACTAAATAGAGATATTAAGTTACATAAATAAGAACTTAAGTAACCATTCATCCTAGCTTTTCTATAAGGCCAATATTATTCTCCTATTTACATTTGTAAAAGGTATGTAATAGAGAAAATAAGTATTTTTAGAGTAAAAATCAGTGCATTTTCAGTTGACACCTGTAAACCCTGTTTTTCATGTTGATAAGCTACAGGCAGAGCTCCCATTGACTACCATTATTTCTGAGGTGTGGTCATAAAGAGAAGAAAAAAGGCATTGCCATACTTATAGAATGAGGGTTAGTCCCTTGAAATACCCAGTTCCACATGAGTTCCTAATGCAAAACTGTAGCTAAGAGGGTAAACATGATCCTTGTGTGTAAAACAAGAGAAAGATCAAACAGGGAAATAGTACTCTCTGTTGAATAATAATCAAGTAGTAAGACCATTATTTGGCACATATTTTAAACAGTTTTTCTGCAGAATAAGCAATGTGTAAAGATGTAGCAAAGATATATTACAATGCTTATTGTCCACTCATGCTCCCCCTCCCACATGCACACCATGAATTCTGTCTAGCTCATAGTTTTGAGTATGTGCATAGGGGAATTTGTTTGATAGTCATAAATTCCAGGCTTTGAAACTGAATCTAGACAATTTCAATGAGAAATCTTGAGTTATGAGAGTTGTTAATTATAGGGCTACTGTACTGGATTCTCCATCACATCAATTCTTCAGCCCAGGTTGAGTACCTTTTATTTCCTTCCTTCAGGAAGACACCAGATCTGTGCTTTACAGTAAGTCAAATAGGTCGGAGTCACTTGAACCTCTATAGCATCTGCCACAGACATTCAGAATAGGCTATTAGTCTTGTAAGCTCATTCTTTCACAAAAATGTGAGCCTTAAAATTAATTCCCCAGCCAGCTAAACATTCTAAAGTAGCCCTCACAGAAATCTGGACTTCTATATAGCTGAGTAAGATGCACATAATAATCCACTTATTACACAAAGATTTTTATCTCAACCTAAAATACTCAGGATATTCAGCCAATATCCTCACAAGCTGGACCCTTTGCTTATCTGGCTCTGGACCTGTTTGGAGATGTATTCCTTTCATATAGTGGTTTTATATCCAGTTTTAATCATATGAAGCAATTCAATGGTGATGTATAAACTGTGTACAATGGCACACAACTATTGAAATTAGCTCCTTTTTCCTTGCTTTGATGTTCAGCTCGTAGTTTAGCTAAATACTAATTCAACTGTAGAGGTGCAACAGAAAAGGCAATTAACCTAGCTGAAGGAAAGACAGTCAGAATTAAAATACAGACCTTCCTGACTCCATAGCCTCTGCTTTCCTGAAGATAACAACAAAAGCAACACAACTGAATGATTTCTAAATACGTGATTACAGCAAAAGACAGGGAGTGTTCCCAGCTCGCTCAATCACTCATTATACCACAAGACATTTCAAATAATTTCACCCTGGGAATTCTCAAATCTCAAATAAAGAAATCTCAAAAACAGACTCCTATTTTATGCATGAGAATAGTGCATAATGAAACAAAGCGAAACATGGAAGTAAATGAAGTGGGTTCAAGGACTTGTAGACCTAGAATAATATTTTATTCTACTGAATGTAATATATCTTACTTCAAGGCGTTACAGATAAAAAAGTAATGGTGTAAATAGGTTTCTTCTCCAAGAATACAAAGAGTGAGACACTGCATGATGGCTACATAAACACTTTGAAATGTTTTTGATTTCTCACTGAACTCCTCTTTATTGTGACCATTAGGTCATACCATATAACCACCCTTGCCAGCCAGAGTCTCATTCAGGTAAGGAATACCTAGCCTTAAAAATTGCACCTCAGAAGACAGATTACTCAATGAGGAAGTGTTGAGGCACATGGGGAGATACACATAGTGCTTTCTCTAACAGAGAGTCCTCAGGACAGAGGCAGATGGATCTCATTTGTAATAAGAGATCTACATTTTGGAAGACTCATGTCTTTGATTCCTATCAAGGTAAATTAGGATTTCTGTGGTTTAAACAGATGGCACTGCAGAAACATAGTGTGAGAAATCACTACTGAAAGATGCTCTGACTTTAAGTTTGACATTTTAGGGTACATAATGAAGATTTTTGAAAGGCTTAGAACATTTAAACAACTTTGAAACTCTGCAAAACTCTGAAGCTTTAATATTGATGCGTGTATTCACGCATATGCATGTGTGTGTATATACATAAATACATATTTTAAAAGTTACATCTGAGGGACTCACCCTTGTAAAACTGTGCATAACGGTTGTAAATAGCCAATGTATTTCACATGCTGAGATATCAGCTGTTGCTGCCCGACCTCAGTATTTCAGAGCTTGAGGGAATGAAAAGGTCCCGGCCAGGCTGGCAGGGGAACCCCGCACCGGCTGCCCTGCGCAGCCGGCATCGAACCCATTTTTTTGTGAAAGTTTGCCATCTAGAGGCCACATGAGGAAGCACCAGGATAAATAATTACTATCGTTAATAAAAGGAACACCGATTAAGAGGATTTTTTGGATGTCCGGAGGTATAGTTAGTTCAAAACAGCACTGCTTTTTAATATCTTTTATATTTAGCGTTGTTGGCAATATCACAATGAAAGTGCTGAGTTGACATTTCTCCCCAAAAGAGAATCAGTTCTTCAGTAAATTTGTTTAATCTGAGCCTTGTTCCAGTGAAAAGGGAGTTTTAAAATTTTCATAAAACATAATCAAGATAAGTACTTTTAATCCTTTTATAGTAAGAAATATTGTTTCAGAATCCTTCTGCTCTTCTGCTGGTGCAGCAAAGATTAAATAAACAGTAAAACCAAATATGTTAATTTCAGAGATAGAATTCAACATTTGTGATAGAGAAAGGTAAAATTTTGTTTTCTTTGGAATATCAGCCTTTTGATTCTCCTTAAAAAAATATCTCAAACTAGATGAAATTTTTTTCACTGAAAAATGCTGACTGATACTTACATTTTCACTTGTTTATATCAAATCAGAAAAGCTGTCAGGAACCTGCTCCAGCGTGGGCTTCCCACAGGGTCACAGCCTCCTTCAGGCCTCCACCTGCTCCGGCGTGGGGTCCTCCACGGGCTACAGGTGGTCATCTGCTCCACCATGGACCTCCATGGGCTGCAGGGGGACAGCCTCCCTCACCATGGTCTGCACCACAAGTTTCAGAGGAATGTCTGGTCTGGCACCTGGAGCACCTCCTGCCCCTCCTTCTTCACTGACCGTGGTGTCTGCAAAATTGTTTCTCTCACATATTCACACTTCTTTTTCCAGCTGAAATTCATTTTTTTGCTTTTTTCCTCTTCCCCTTCTTAATTATGTTATCACAGAGGTGTTACCATTGTTACAATTGGCTTGGCCTTGGCGAGTTGGCCGTGGCGGGTGGTGGGTCCAGCTTGGAGCCGGCTGGCATTGGCTGTGTCGGACATGGGGGAAGCTTCTGGCAGCTTCTCACAGAAGCCATCCCAATGCCTCCCCCCGCCCCCCGCTACTTAGCCCCCGCTAAGTTCTTCCTTGCCACGCAAACCCAATATACTTGGTGACTCAAAATACCCTGTGTGGTACAATGTACCAAGGGGAACCGATAAGGGTATTACTGTTGAATTTCATAAGCAGAAGATGACTGGTGTCTCATAGTCTTTAAAGACTGTGGTCATGACTGCTACCTATACTGGTTTCGCTATAGCAATCTATGTCCTGCTGCGGTGGGTGCTGCGGCGTTGTCTATGGCAAGTGTTGGAGGTTAAAGGCCAGAGCTTAAGCCATTTCACCAGTGCCCAGGCCCCATCTTTCCCATAGGGAAGATACAGTGAGGGAGACACTGAGCTCCCATGCTGTAGACTGAGTCTAGATCCAAGTGGGCTGATCCAGCATTTTCACTACATAACTGAGACAGAAAATTATAATCTGAGCATTGATGCCCCAGCTTAATGGTCTCGGAAGCTGGAAGCTGAGTTGTAAGATAAAGGACACACCACTAACCCAAGGAAGTGATATATGGCATGGAAGAAACACCAAACACAACAGAATCCAAGGGGAGACATCCCTTAGTCTACATGTTTTTATTTTCAAAATGCTTTCTTTTTATATTTCAGAAGGGCCAAAATAACAAGATATTGGTCCTGGGTGTAGGGTTTTAAAAAACTTTTCTTAAAATACATGATTTAAATTAATCTTCTCTGCATGAACAAGGAACAAGTTGGTGTAGCAAATAAAATCTAGTGAGGGATTTCTTCTGCTTCACTCCACACATTTGTGTTAGAGAGAAAGCACCAGTCAGGAACAGGCTGCTTGAGGGACTGAGGAAACAGACCTGGCAACTGTACACTTGCAGTTTTGATGGCTAGCCAGGCTTGTGTGTACCAGCTTCTCTGAGCAGAATGGCAGAAATGGATTTTATTTTGTAATCTAAATTTAGAAACTGAAAAAGCAACACTACAGCAGCCATGATTTGAGAATTCATTTCACTCTGCTACTAGATTAGTAAGCATTAAGACCTACAACCAAAGAAAGCAACTAGAGCAGGCCAAAGACTGCCACCCTGCTCAAAATCAGCAGTTGGGGAAGTGATGCCATACAGGCTTTAAGGCAGCTAAAATAATGCAGAAACTGCAATTTTTTCTAATTTTGTTTCCAACCTTTACATCAAGTACTTAAACACATGCTTCCTCAGACTAAACTTGAGACCTTCCCTTAAAGTTTGTCTAGTGGTAAGGCTTGCAGGTTAACACGCAGGCAGGAGGGACAGAGCAACCATTTAAGTGCACACTGGGCACCGCTGGCTGGTGGTGGCAGATGCAGGTGACCTGTGTGGGACCAGGTCTGGGACTGCCCTAAGCACCTGTTTAGTTGTTTGCTTTCTCAGTAACAGAGCCAGCAATTAAAAGCTTGTTAATTGCCAATAAATTAATTTGATAGAAATTCACCCACATGAAGGTGTTTTCTTGCCTGTGATGAGAAGATGAGTCAAAAGTCCTCTAAGCGATCTTTTCTAAAGGCTTTTTGCTACACTGAGTGAGGAAGTGTTTTCCTTCATTGGAAGGGTATGTGCAGTCCCTGTAGAGCCAGCCTGTTGCTCACTTGCTTTACTAGAGTGAGCCATCATCTGTCTCCTCCACAGAACAGAGTGCTGATGGCAGTTCTGCAGGCTCACTCATTAGCAAGTGAACATTTACTTGAAGGAGTTAAAGTGTCATTATAGAAGTGGCAGATGATTGCAGAAGACTTGGATGAAGGGGGAGGGATGTAACTGTACTGAGGTACATCCTGCAGAACTTGTTTTAGTAGAGTTCAAGTACAGCATTTTGGCCAAGTAATCTTATCAGGCTTACCGACCCTAAAAATTTTCAAAAGGAGAAAATGAATCCCACCCTTAATGACTAGGCCACAGAGATTTATGGAGAAATAATTTTCTTTGTAGAGAATATTTGGGTCTCTTGTGACATGATGCACAAGGGAAATAGCTGCAAATAAATAGCACATGCTGTATTTTCCATTCCTTGAAAAAATGGTGATAATTCTGGCTCCACCTGGGTTTAAGGATTTTGTTTCTCTCTCTCTCTCTCTCTCTCTCTCTCCAGATGAAGTAGATAATAATTTGGTTCTGCAGCATCCATCACTCTTGTTTGCCCTTGGTCCAAGAAAAGAGCTCTCTCCATACCCAGATGCCAGGAGATGCAGAAATTTGCTGGGCCAGTAAAGCAAGATGTTTAAGTTATGACAAAAAGGTAGTCTGGGAAATTGTCTTAGAAAGTTCTTTGGTTTCCATGTGAATTAGCTGATGTTCCCTGCTCTCGCACTACAAGCAAGCACCAAGATCAGACTTGCACCAGCAGGTCTTACCAGAGAATGGAAATGGAGACAAAGGGGCTCATCTTCACAGAGCTTTTGCTTCATGAAGTTCTTTCCACTGCTCAGTAACAGACATTATGTTGAAATAATTTTCAAATACATTTTACTGGAATTACTGACAATGATACAAACACAGTTTCCATGTATTTTGATGTATTTATCTTCCATAATTTTTACTGGAATAATTTTATTGGTATTGGAGCCCATGTAAATTTTTAGCTTCAGTAAAAACCTGAGGCAAATAGTTCCACAGCTCAATTCCCTTTGCATGGGAGTGGCTTCCTTTTGCTTGCTTTGAACATGTCACCTGATATTTTCATATTATTTCTTGTTTTGCAAAAGATGGTGGTCACCTATAGGGCTAATTCCAGGTCTTAATTTACAGGTGCAGGTGAAATATACTTGCATGATTTTCATTAATTCCAATAAAAATTCTGTCAAGCCCCTGTTGTCACCACATGTTGAGCAGAAGTTTTGTGATGTCTTCCCTTCCCCATCCTTCTCTTAGAGACACCAAATAGTGAACTCCATGAATTAAAAGCACAGCGACATACTAGGAAAAGCACTGGACTGACATGCAGAAAACTTCCCTGTTCCATGCTTCTGTTGAGAGATCTTAGGACAAATAGATCTTGCTTCTGATTCCCCACTCAATATGAGCAATGATAACGATATCTGTTGTAAAACAACTTGCTTTCCATCGATGAAAAGCAGTATATAAGAGCTAAATGTTATTACCACTTGAATTCAGAAAGCTGGAATTTTTTTTTCAGGTGGGTTGTTCCAGAGAAATACAAATTCTTAAGATCAAAGATGTGAAGAAGCAGCAATTACAATGGGGTTACAGCATTGGTGGATAAGGCTAA
>NW_010290803.1:3601-3867 GCF_000700745.2 Antrostomus carolinensis | reverse complement strand
TCTATGATTCTATGAATTCAAAATACACATCATAAAGGTAAAGTTTTTGACAAGGGAACTGAAGTTCAACATACTTAACAAATCTAAAACTTACAACTTAAAAGAGTCCAGATTATAATTCATGGTGCAAAAACAATGTATAGGGTTTTCTTGGCAAGGTTTTGGTAGAAGGGGGGTCATAGGTGTGGCTTCCGTGAGAAGCTGCCAGAAGCTTCCCCCATGTTGAAGACAGCCAAAGCCAGCCAGCTCCAAGACGCACCCGCTGA
>NW_010290803.1:0-3406 GCF_000700745.2 Antrostomus carolinensis | reverse complement strand
GCAGCCTGTGGTGAAGACCATGGTGAGGCAGGCTGTCCCCCTGCAGCCCATGGAGGTCCATGGTGGAGCAGATGATCACCTGTAGCCCATGGAGGACCCTACACCAGAGCAGGTGGAGGCCTGGAGGAGGCTGTGATCCCGTGGGAAGCCCACACTGGGGTAGGTTCCTGTCAGGACCTGTGGCCCCATGGAGAGAGGAGCCCACGCCAGAACAGGTTTGCTGGCAGGACTTGTGACCCCTTGGGGCACCTGAGCTGAAGCAGTCCCTTCCTGAGTGAAAAACTGTCATTCATGGGAAGGACTCATGTTGGAGAAGTTCGTGGAAGACTGTCTCCCATGAGAGGGACCCCACGCTGGTGTGGGGAAAGGAGTCCTCCCACTGAGGATGAAGGAGTGGCAAAAACAATGTGTGAGGAACTGACCTCAACCCTGTCCCCTGTTCCCCTGTGCTGCTGGGGGGAGGAGGTGGAAATCGGGAGAGAAGTTAAGCCCGGGAAGCAGGAAGGGGTGGAGGAGTTGTTTAAGATTTGGTTTTATTTCTCATTATCCTCTTGTCTGATTGGTAATAAATTAAAATTCATTTTTCCGCAAGTCGAGTCTGTTTTGCCCGTGCCAGTAATTGCTGAGTGATCTCTCTCTGTCCTTATCTCCACCCACGAGCCTTTCATTATATTTTTCTCCCCACGGTCCAGATGAGGAGGGGGAGTGATAGAGTGGGCTTTGGTTGGCATCTGGCATCCAGCCACAACCAATCTCTTCAGGCAACTCTGCTAAACATAATGGGTATATTGTTTCTAATCTAGAGGACTGGAAATCTTATGCTAAGTTTTCAAAAATAAGTAAATACTTAAATATTCAATTAGTGTTACATTTAGGATGGCTTTAACCATAGCTATTTGCAAAAAAAACCTAAAACAAAACAAAACAAAAAGTATGAAGATTATTGCTATGATATATAGATTAAATGTACATGTTATTTGTTCATAACACTGGATAAATTACAGCTGACAAGAAAGATTTTCCTTATGATAATTATATATTTCATAGTGCTAGACACAAAACTAGCTAACAGTAGTAGATATAGATTTCAACATAGACTTATAACACAGATCATGAAAATATGCATTTTTACTTTTTACACCAGCTTTTCCAAATACTTGAGAACTACTTTATTTTGGGTAAATCCACCCAAACCACCACACTTACACAGGTCAGTTTTGTAAGAACTTTAATGACTGCTATTAGTACATTTTCCTGGAGTGCTTCTTTCCTTCTGATGTAACAATTTGTTTATAACATTGTGATTATGACTTGAACAAAAAGTGTCCATTTGCATTTCAAAAATAAGAAACTGATAGTTATTTGCAATAAGATCACCTTAAAAAAAGTTTCATAATTTCAGCATTACAGAAATGTGATTATTTTGCCTTCTTTCCTATCAGCAAGAACTTTAAGAATGGATATCTACTGTGGAATTTTCTATACAGACATAAATCTTTCTGTCAGAAAGATTGACTGACCTTATATCTTGAGTGCAATTTGAACTGAAAGGACAATGCACCAAGGACAAATTTCTTAAGGTAAACAAATAATCAAACAAAAACCTCTGAAGCGATCATTTATTATCAAAAAATTAAAGCAAATACTTCAAATATGGAATAAATGCTTCAGAACTCTGTCAGGTTTCTTAAAAATTGTTGCTGATTTGAAATTTTGCCTTTTATGTATTTTTAGACAGAAAAAAACATACAATAGTTTTGATCTTTCAAAAATAACATATACTGATTAGCCAAAATTCCCTTTGACAGTCTATTGTCTTCATACTGTATGTGTCAAAACATGTGTTAGCCATATTCCCAAATCTTAGTATTGGTAGGTCTTCTGAAGAGCAAAATGTCAGAAGTAGATTAACCAAACCCTGTTTTCTTTTACTTTCTCCCCTTAGAGGTGAAGAATATTTGTGAATTACTTAATGTGGGGATCCCAGTTCTTGTATAGTTTTGTAAAGTTCCTTTATTTCTCTTTACTTCCATTTTATGGGTGCCTCTTTGCATCCCTACAATTCTTGCTATATGTTGAAAAGTTAATCCTATGATTTCTATTTGCAGAATTGCAATGTTAAAAAATTACATTTTATTCCTGCTATTATTCAACAGAATTGGTTCTGAACTCTAGTCCAAGAAAAATAGCTGCTTGTATCAGCTTACAGAATGTAACATCTCGCTGCCCATTAAGAAAAGTGCTTCACAAACATACAGCTATCCAAAAGTCTTTGAGTTCTTCCAGACAACATATACCTTATAGTTCAGCTGAAAATGTTAAAAATGAGAAAACATATAAGCATCTTGACCATTATTCTGTTCTCTGGATCTCACCATAGTTTTAAATTCCTTGTACCCATTTCAATACCATAGAAGGTTTTCTGCATCAAATATTTAAAAGCTATTTCTACTGTGCATCTATGTGAGTTCTTTTATTTGCAGTCCTCATAAATGAACCATAGAGGAGGGAAAAGGATCATAAATGAACAAATAATACTAAGGGCTCCAATCTTGGCAAAACTGTCAAGGACAGGCTTTTAGATAACCTATGAGTCCAATGGACGTGTGTTAATTGCTTAAGATCTGAGTAACAAGGGAGCAATTCATAGAATCATAGAATCATAGAATAGATTGGGTTGGAAAAGACCTCCAAGATCATCAAGTCCAACCCCTGATCCAACTCCAATTACTATATCATGGCACTAAGGGCCACGTCCAATCTCTTTTTAAAAACCTCCAGGGATGGTGAATCCACCACCTCTCTGGGCAGGCCGTTCCAGTGCCTGATTACCCTCTCTGTAAAGAATTTCTTCCTAACATCTAACCTAAACCTCCCCTGGCAGAGCTTGAGCCCATGCCCCCTTGTCCTATTGTTGGTTGCCTGGGAGAAGAGACCAACCCCCACCTGGCTATAACCTCCCTTCAGGTAGTTGAAGAGAGTGATGAGGTCACCTCTAAGCCTTCTCTTCTCCAGACTAAACAACCCCAGCTCCCTCAGCCTCTCCTCATAGGACTTGTGCTCAAGTCCCTTCACCAGCCTCGTCAAGTGGTAGACGTACACTTCCTGAAAAGCCTGCTCCAGTGCCTTCCTTCTTAAAGGATATGAGCAATTTTAATACATCATTTTCAGCCCTAACTTGATATTTCAGACAATACATTATCTCCATGAATCACTTCTGGATATGGGACTCAGGCACTTCTGAGGGTGCTATTCTGAGCCTAATAAGGTCAACTTTTGTTTTAAGATGAGGACATCACCATTGAGTTTCCTGAGGAAAAGTCTGGGTTTCTGACCTCTCCCCATAGATGCTGGAGATGGATGCAGACATCCTTGTGCCAAAGAGGCACAAAAATTCCTTATATTC
>NW_010290802.1:14525-21304 GCF_000700745.2 Antrostomus carolinensis | reverse complement strand
TAGAATATTCTAGTCAACTAGAATATTTTTTTTCGCACATCTTTGCCAATGTTTTCGACAAAACCAAACCAACAGATGATTTCTGGTGCACAGAGAGAAAACGACCTTTCTAATTCCTGCGTGCAAAACCTTCTCCTTCTTCTGACCAGCTCAAACCACAATATTTCACAGGCATCCCACAGAACTTTACGTAGCACATGGACTGCCCTGTGCTAACCTCATCTCTCCCAGTGGCGTATTCCAGTGTAAATCTTCTCATGTGTGCATTCAGAGGAGCAAAATCATCTCTTGTGGGGATCAGTGCAAGGGAAACCAGTAGCTTCTAAGCACCCAGTGCTCCTCCTCCCACTCTAGTGGGCAGGAAGCGGCTGGAGCTGTGGCTCTGCTCCCCACCAAGCACTGAATGAGCCAGCACAGGCTAGAAAATCACGTACATCAAGGAATTGAGCAGAGATGGCTTCTCTCCTGGACCTAGACCAGGGTCAAGACTGATTTAAGGCCACAGACAGCTGTTTGCTTTGCTCCCAGATAGCTCAAAGTTGCTTGGGGCAGAAACCAACCTTCTCACCCATGTTGGTGAGCACACTTGTGACCACTGAGTCAGTGAGATTTGTCCAGATCATCTTCAGAGGGACAGGCAGCAAACAGGGCAAGGTATGCAGTCTACATGCCCCCACTGAAATCCAAAAGCCATGCCAACCCCACCAAAAAACCATCCTGCTGCAAACATGAAGGGTAAGACTCAAACCCCACTCTTTAGAAAAAGGCAAGGCAATGCCTTCTGCTTTAATGTCCTTCTCCTAAAGCTAATGATAGTGGAACAGAGTTAGGAGGAGCTGAGTATTTCCAGAGGGTGATTAGCTCACTGATTAGACTGTCCTCTTCCCAGCCATCCCCTTTGTTACGTGCTTGCCCTGCTGTGCTGTCCTCCCATCACGTGTCCTGAGCACATTGGTCATCTCCTCACGCTCTTCAGAGCTAACCTGGCAGAGGAAGGGAAGCAGAATCCCCACGGAGCTCATTTAAGAGCAACTGAGCCCATTTCTTGTGATACACTTTGGGAAAACGGTCTTGAATGAATGGTTCCTCTTCCAGTCCTGGCCAAGACTGTGGTTTTCCAGTGAGCAGGGAGGAGGGGACACATACCTTCAGAATTGTCTCTGTGGATGGGAATTCATCGTGGTTTATTTTCTCAAGGCTCGTGGCTTGTCACAAATCCTTTTAAAGTCATGAGGCCGGGGAGGGGGGAGAAAGGAGAATGTTTTGGTGTTATTTTTGTTCAGATAGGAACAGTTAGTAAGTCATTCCGATCCCTTGAAGTGAGTGGTTATAAAGCTATAACCCCTTGGACTTCTTTCACTTGGTGAGGTTTGGAAAAAGTAGAAGGTAACAAAGGGTGTCCCTTTGCTCCAGATATGCCCCCCAAGACCACTGCTCTGCCTCCTGCCCACTCACCCTCATGCAACCTGCAGCATTTTGGAAAATCTACGTGGATCTGCTCTTTCTTTAGCCTGCATGAACCTTTCTCTCCCTGACACTGGGCAAGGTGCTACAGCATCCCCTGCCCTCTGCCTTGCCAGTCGCACTCAAGAGAAGCACCAAAACCAGGAGTCCCTCATTGCAGCCCTTAATAGTAGAATTTTGCTCTTATTTTCAGCTCAGGATCCCAAGTTCCAAGCATGCAACATAATGGTAGAAAGTTTGCAATCATCTCCTGCTCTGGGGGAAAGAAAGATGCTGGGAGAAAGCTCTACCTCCCAGGAGGACAAATGCAATAAGTTGTGTAATGTGTCCCCTCAGCTGGGAATCCTCTCACCCCTCTCCAAAGCGAGATGTTAGTCCAACCTACTCATCCAGCTAGTCCCAAAAGCTAGCGGTGAGGGAACATCACCTCTCAAGGTGTGACACACTCCAGGGGTGTGTAAAAACAGGCAAGGGGAGAGAGTCTGATCTGGTTTTAGACATTCACCTTGTAGACAGCAGCCACAGCATCAGATCTTACACACCTTCCTCATGTCAAGTCTCAGGGACACCTGCCCTGAGAAAGGGCCTCCTCATACGAGGATATGTAGAGTGATGCAGGGTCTGGCTGCTCCATTAGCTGGTGTCCCGTGTTGTACAATATATTGCTGTCTCTTCATGTAATACTACTCAGCATTATGGTTCCTGAGAGAATAAACTTCCATAACCAAGCTAATAAATCATGTCTCAATTGAAGACTGTCTCCCCTTGGGTGTATCCTGTAGCTTATTGAGCTTGGTAGAGCAGCATCCATTGACCTTGTAGAGCCTGAAACAGCTCGATAAAGACTTAATGTATGAGCTTTCAGACCTCAGCAAGGAGGGGCTGGGTCATCTTTCTCCTAATCCACAGCAGCATCTGTCTACTGGTGAGCACTCAGGAGCTAGAGCTGGTGGCTTTCCAAATATTCACCTGCATAAATACTTCTCCATGTTCCGGGATGACTTTGTACCTCAGCTTTTCTCCTCCTGCAATAAATCAAGGGTATGAAAAATTCAAGTTATGTCAGAGAGAAAAGCAGACAACCATTTGACCTTCTTGAGATTGCAAAACTGATCCAGCGTGAGACGTCTGCTGAGGTTTCGGGGGGGGCTTTCTATAGAGCAGAAATAGTGGAGAAGAAAAGAAATAATGAAAAAAAAAGAAAAAAATAAGAAAGAAAAAGCACAAGCCAGAATTTCCAGCCTCAGAACTGGTTGGTTTTTTTTTTCCCATTTTCCTTTGAGGTTCATGCATGAGTGTAAATAGGAGAGTTTTTTGCAATACATCCTCACAGGTTCTCTATACGGTGCAAAGAAGCTGATGTAAATTGGACAGCCAAGGGGAAAAAGCAGGGTGCCATGAGCATAGGAGCATGAAGAACTGCATATATTCAAACAGTCTGACCTCCTACAAAAGCCAGACAAGAAAATCTCACCCAGATATTCCTACTTCAACCATAACTTTCAGATAATTTATAGCTTATCCTTAACAAAGTCACCCAAACCTATTTTAAAGACCTGAAGCACCTATGGACCCACCATGACCTTAGCTTTATTGCCTCAACAATTCAACAGACAACAGCTCCCCAAGAGAAAATGCAGAAGACACAACTCCTAGATGCTTTAATGGATGTACCAGCAGGAAAGCTGAATGAGAAGTAAAGGTCCTGGCCTCTCTTTTCCATTTTTTCTAATTTATTTTGTGGCACCCAGCCTGAGGCAAAGCTCTCTGAACTCAACAGGAGTCTTTCTACGGTCAATGGTAAGTCCATTCATCCAACCTCCCGTCACCTACCATCCAGAGCTTACTCTAATTCTCTGTGCCAGCACTTCCCATCGTGCTGGGAAAAGTTCCTTGCAACCTCACTTAACTCCTGAAGGTTGATTCCCTGTTTTTAACAGGCCAAAACCGCAGGATGCCAACTAATTGCTTCGTGAATGACCCCAGTGTTAGGAGCTCCCGCCGCCATGGCTGGGAGGCCCTTCCACACGTTTGTGGTGCCTTTGCACTTCCTGACATCTGGTTCCAATTGGTGTTCCCTTTAGCTATTGCCAGAGCTCAAATGACCTCTTACCTGTGCTAAGGTACCAGTAAGCCAAGGGGCAGGCGTTGCCCACAGAATTCTCACCACATCTGCTCCCTCTTCTGCTTCTCATGCCAAGACCATACTTCATCCCAGATCCACCTTTTCAGATCCAGCAGTTCAGCCACCATGAGATCCCTTCTTGTGCTGTCCCTCCTTTCTGCAGCCTTTAGCTTCTCTTTTAGAGGTGGAGGTTTTATTAATTCTTTGGGTCTTTATTTTCTTCTCAATCTATGGCATCTCATTATGGTACCCAGGTGCTCAGCTTCACAGGTTCTTCATGAGGTAGAGCAGGGCTCTAATACCCCTCATCCAGAAGGACCCATGCACAACACCACTCCCAGGCATCAGCCTGAACGTTGCAAAGCTTCAGAAGTAACTGCAAGACAATTCAGGGAATGGGTGACTTAAAACATAGTCATCAGCTGAAAACAGGCACTTGAGAAGCTGAAGGTGCAGGTTTCCTCAACCACCAGCTTCAAGGCCCAAATACAACCATGCCTGCCCAAGTAAGCAGTCTGCCTCTTGCCCCAAACCAAGGAGAGCAAGCAGAGGAATGCAAGGAAGAGAACCAAACCACATCTTTGAGCTTCCTACCCATAAGGATGTCCTTTCCCCTGTTGTTTTATTGCCTTGACCCAACAAGGGTCAAGGGTTGCAACAGAGTCTGGCTGTTTCCCTCATCCCATTAACTCCATTTTTTAAGCCATGGTCCAAAACCCAGATATTCTCCGTTGTTCTTGGTCTGTGAATGAATAGCAAACCAATTCACCAGCCTGGTTCTCCTTATTCTGACACATCTCCTCCTCCTGTTTAGCCTCTTCACCATGAAGCTGAGGCAGGCTGCAAACCTCCCACATCCCACATTGCTTGGGACAACTACTACAGAGCAGGGTCCACATCCCACTGAGCAGAGCTTTGATACTCAGTCACAAAAAGCACCATATATATTCAAAAATTGGCCCATGCAACCCCAATAACAAATGCTGAGCTCCAGCTCCTGAAAGGTGGAGCTCCCCAGCTCCCCAAGTCTACAAGGTGGGATCTTCTCATACTGCTAGAGACCAAAACTGCTTTCAGCTCCCCAGTACCGTGCAAGTTTATGTTCTCATTATATAAAGGGCTGTGGGATCTGGTGGTCAGAGGAAAGTACCATCAACCAGAGCTCCTGAGCTTCATTTGCAACCACAAATTAACCCATTAACTATCACATTACTCAGCTGCTGGATAGTCTTGCAAGTTCTGGAGTGTCAGGTTGAGTAGAAACTCTGGGAAACAAGACTGGAGCTGGGTTTGCTCCTGGAAAGCTCAGCAGTGATCCTGTCTTGGTCTTTTCCTTTAATTTAGATTTTCTGTGGATGGGAAAGTGCCCTCAACCACCTCATTCGCACCTCTGCCACTGACTGTCTGCATAGCCTTGGTAAAATCACTTAACCTAGCTCAATTTTTCCATCTGGACACTTAAGACCATTGTAAAGCCCGTTTTCTTCACAAGATGTTTCAAAATTCCCAGGTAAAAGACACTGTGGAATTGCAAAACTGCAGGATTTTTGTGTGTTTTGAGATTAATTAGATGCCAAATAGAAAACCTGCCCAGAAACTGGAGAAAAAAAAATGGAGTGTTGCAGAACCAACAGTGCTTTCAAGATCTTCCTCCTTCTTTTTATGTTTTGATGTCCTCTGCATTTATTTTTTTAAATGTTTTGATTTCCCAGTCTACCTGAGGAGTTTTATTTGGGGCTCCTCTGGATCCCATCAGATCCCAGCTTTTGGAACCAGTGTTAATGAATATCTCAGTGTTACAGCTCCAGGTTCCTGATGCGCTGCTGCTTCAGGTCAGAGACAATTTAATAGACATCCTCATCCAAACCTGGATCAGGATCTGATTAAAGGTCAGATATCCCACATCAGCCTAACTTCCAGCTCTGAATCCTGGGCCAGAAGAGACAGTGGAGGGAGTGAGGATGGTCCACACAAGCTTGCAGCATGGGAGGAGAAGGCAGCTCCTGCAAAGAGGTTACAACCTTGATTTATCCAGTAGAGAAAGGACAGAGGGAAGGAAAGAGAAAGCTTCAAGTCCAGGACAGAAGTCCAGACTGTTCATGGGAAAGCAGCTTCCCAAAGCTTCTACAACCCTCTGAATTGCTGTGGAAAGAAAATAGTGACAATTGTGTTTCTCCATGAGCTCTCCTTCCCATCAGAGGTCATCTTTGCAGCTGGGTCATAGAATCACAGGATCCCAGACTGGTGGAGTTGGCAGGGACCTCAGGAGATCCTCCAGTCCAACCCGTTCCCTACAAGCAGGTTCCACAGGAAAGGGTCCAGGTGGGTTTGAACATCTCCAGAGATGGAGACTCCACACCCTCTCTGGGCAGCCTGTCCCAGGGCTCCAACACCCTCACAGGAAAGAAGTTTTTCCTCATGTTTAAGCAGAACCTCCTGTGTTCCACATTGTGCCCGTTCCCCCTTTTCCTGTCACTGGCCACCACTTAGAAGAGTGTGGCCCCATCCTCTTGCCACCCACCCTTTAGATACTGATAAACATTGATAAGGTCCCCTCTCAGTCTTCTCTTCTCCAGGCTAAACAGCCCCAACTCTCTCATCCTCTCCTCATAAGAAAGATGCTCCAGCACCTTCATCATCTTCACACGTGGGATACACCCACTCACCTGAGAAGCTCCTGGAGCTGACTCATATTTCTCCATCCTACTTCTCCAGCCAAAGCCATCGGAGAGCTGCCCAGCTGGGTGGCCACCCCGCCATGCCGGGGGAGGTTGTGGGTGCCCTTTGGAACATCTGGTTCTGGTTGCCCTGAGTGAGCATGGTGGCTCATCCAGTGTGGCTGCATCTACAACAGAGTGGGGATATTTGGGGGTCCTGGGAGTGGGGAAAGCATGGTGAGTCAGGCCAAGGTTGCTTCTCAGCTGTTGTGGGATGGACTGACTGCTCGTTGGAGCTTTGGACCAGGGGTGGTTGCCTGCAGAGGGCAGCAAGGGAGCACAGCCAAGTGCTGTGTTGGACTTGGATGTCCAGCTCCTCAGTCTGATGTCACCATTCACAACAGTTCTTGGATGGGTGCGATCAGGATGAGGGTACACAAATCCCCTGTCCCATTCAACAACCTCCCAAAGAGCCATGGTGATGAGGGGCCTGGAGCATCTGCCTGACGAGGAGAGGCTGAGAGAGCTGGGAC
>NW_010290802.1:0-14190 GCF_000700745.2 Antrostomus carolinensis | reverse complement strand
CTTCCAAGCCCACCAGTCTGGGATTCTGTGAGCCATGCACACACCTCACTGGGCATGCACAAGCATGTTCAGCCTCACGTGCTCCCTAGAACATGCACACACATGTTCTCAATAGCATCCTCAGCTACATGTGCAACCATTCTGGGCAGCGCCTGGTCCTTTGCACTTGAATTTGTACCAGCACCCACCAAAAGTCATCACCCAGAGAAGCATCATCAAAACATCACCCCCCCAGCACGTTGGTACCTAGGGAAGGCCTCACCCCAAAACACAAGAGTGCCTGTAGACCCCAACAATCCTGAACTGTGTGCATGAGGTGTGCCACAGCCCCTAGCACAGCTACACTGCTGCCCACACCAGACTGCTGAGCAGACCCACGTGAGAATGCTCAACCAGCAAAGGAGAATCACAGAATCGTAGTGGTTGGAAAAGACCTTTAAGATCATCGAGTCCAACCATAAACCCAACTCTACCAATTCCACCTCTAAACCATGTCCCTGAGCCCCTTGTCTACCCGTCTTTTAAATTCCACCAGGGAAGGTGACTCCACCACCTCCCTGGGCAGCCTGTGCCAATGCTTGACAGCTTTTACCTCAGATCCAAAATAAACCTCCCCTGGTGCAACTTGAGTCCAGGCAACCACAGACTGAACTGGTGAAGCATGAAATGAGCTCACAGCTCTCAGCAGTGTGGTCTGTCCTCCTCCATCCACCTGGGCCACAGAGAGGAGTTGGGGCTACATCCTGAACCAGGATCAGGCTCCTCTCCCTGCAGAACCCCACTTGCCCCATCACCCTGAAGCAGCAGCCACCACAGCACACACAAGCACCCCCAAAGCAGCCATTCAACAAAATGAAAGTCCCTGTTAGTCACAACCTTGGAGTGTGTCACATCTTGACACCTGCTGCTGAGCACAGTTATACCCTCCAAACCCCAGGTACAGCTCCTGGAGGTACAGACCACGTTGCTCAAAGCCTCATCCAACCTGGCCACAAACACTTCCAGGGAGGAGCAGCCACAGCTTCTTTGGCCAACCTGGGACACTGGCTCACCACCCTCACACCAAACAATTTCTTCCTCACATCTCAGCTCCATCTCCCCTCTGCCACTTTCAAGCCATCACCCCTTGTTCTCTCACTCCCTACCCTTGTCCAAAGTCCTTCCCCAGCCTTCCTGGAGCCCCTTGAGGTACTGGGAGGCCCCGTGTAGGTACACTAGCATGCCTGTGACCATGTCATTAAGACAGGAATATCATTTACACATCAAAAGGAGGAAAATCAAAGCCACACAACCACAGTTCAGCTTGGGGTTTCCCAGCATTTGCAGCCTGGACTTTGTGGCCACACTAATACCTTATTTTAACATGTCTTTGAGAGGTTTGTTTTCCTAAAAAAAACCAAACAACTTGGAGAATGTTGAGGCACCATAATATTCCCCGGGTTCATGAGCAGGACTTGAGGCCATTGCTTGGCTCATGGACTTGTGCTAAGCTGCAATAGACAGGGGGCAATTAGGAGACCCACATCATAAGGACATGAGATGCATTGCCAGATGGGTTCATGGCCATGGGATGCTCTAGCAGCTGCATGGGAGGACAAAGTAGAGGGCTTTGGAGGTGAAAGGTTGCCTGCAATCTCCTTGGACATTGGTGTGAGGGTTCAAACATATTTGGGTATAGATAACAGAAGGGCTGACCCAGAAAACCTTACTACCTGATCTAGTTGAAGATGTCCCTGCTCACTGCAGGGGGGTTGGACTACATGACCTTTAAAGGTCCCTTCCAACCCAAACCATTCTGTGATTCTATGATTCTATGAAGGAGCATGAGCAGGGAAATCAGAAATTTATGCAGTTTTGTTGCAGAGGTTGCATCTGTTGTAGCATTTGAGCTGCACCTTGAACACTGTGTCCAGTTTTGGGCCCTTCACTCCAAGAAGGACATGGAGGTGCTGGAGCGTGTCCAGAGAAGAGCAACGGAGCTGGGGAAGGGTCTGGAGCACAAGTGTGCTGAGTTCCCTTGTGGCTGAGGGAACTGGGGGTGTTGAGCCTGGAGAAAAGGAGGCTGAGGGGAGACCTTGTGGCTCTGTCCAAGTCCCTTGGAGGAGGGTGGAGAGAGGTGGGGGTGGGTCTGTTCAACCAAGGACCAAGGGACAGGACAAGAGGAAATGGGCTCCAGTTGTGGCCAGGGCAGTTGAGATGGGATGTGAGGAAGAATTTCTTTGCTGCAAGGGTTGTCAGGCATTGGAAGGGGTTGTCCAGGGCAGTGGTGGAGTCACCATCCCTGGAGGTATTTAAAAGACAGGTAGATGGTGTGCTCAGAGATCTGGTTTAGTAGTGGACAGGTATGGTTGGACTCGATGATCTCAAAAGTCTTTTCCAACCAAATGACTCTGTGACTCTATGTTCATACTATCTTTGCACCTTCATACTTGCAATTAGCCCACAATGTCTCCATCCAGAGCCAAGCTCCTAAGCAGAGCGTTTCATTTAGCACTTCAACTGAGGAACCTTCAAACCCAACTAATCAGCTTGGTTTCTGTTTTACTTAAAGTGGCATAAAATGCAACTAATGATGCTGTTCCTTCAAAGGGACCAAAGGAGACCCTCTGCACATAGATGTTGTTAGGCACGGGACAAGTCTCCACTGTATTATCACCTCTCCATCAAGCAAAGAAAGAGGCTGGATTCAGGTTCTCCCCTTCCATTTTCAATGTTCTACTGGGTTTAAAGTGGAAGAGGGGAGGTTTAGATTAGATATTAGGAAGAAGTTCTTCACTGTGAGGGTGGTCAGACACTGGAACAGGTTGCCCAAGGAAGTTGTGGATGCCCCCTCCCTGGAAGTGTTGAAGGCCAGGTTGGATGAGGCTTTGAGCAACCTGGTCTAGTGGAAGGTGTCCCTGCTCATGGCAGGGGGGTTGGAACTGGATGAGCTTTAAGGCCCCTTCCAATCCAAACCATTCTATGATTCTATGATACTGCACCAGTGACCTTCATCGAGGCAGATATTTAGCTTCACCACTCACCTAATTTCCTGAGGTTGACCCTATCCCATAGCTGGAGATCCTTAAAAATACAAACAGAGCCAGTGTGGCCTCCTCTTTCCGAATATGTGGTTCAGCCAGTCCTGGAATATTTTCCCAGTTCAATGGTAGCATCCAGACAGTAAATAAACCACAAACTGCAAAGTGAGACCATGCCTGGGAGTCATGCTGGAGGGACAACTGGTACTTCCAAACTGGGCAACTGGCAAAGCTCAACTGGTATTTTGAGGTCATGGAAACACCACTGCACATTCCCTCTGTTTAGGTGTCTGCACCACATTGTTGACCACGTCTAATGTCTGGTTTTCCTTCTCTTTTAATAGACAAGAAACCACCTGGCCATGTGAACCCTCCTGGGTTATCAGACCCACTGCAGAGCTCCTCTGTTTGGCCACCACTGTCTCCTGCTGCTTGCTCCTTTCGACCTCTCTGAGCTCAATGTGAAGAGCTGGGAATGTGTTCCCAGGTCTCAAGCACCTTCTCTGACCACACCATGGACTCATGTAAAAACCAGACCCTGATGCACATGTTGTGTTTGGCCAAGTCACCCTCAGGTGCAAGCACAACCAAGATTTAGCCATTAAACCATATTTTTTCCTTTGGTTCAAGCAGATAAATGAATTTTATCTGTCCTGTTGTGATCCGTCCCAAGCACAGGAGCAGATCCTCAGCATGAGTAAGTCTGTGGAGCTTTCCCAAGGGAAAAATAGGAATTTACAGGCTACTGGAAAACCATTTCTGAAGGGTTTGTGTAAGTTCTGGTCAGAGAACAGCAACTGGGGCATCAGCATGTACCTTGACTACTGGAAGCATCCCACTGCTGAGCTGGTTTGCATCTGCTGGTAGAGAAGTTGTGGAGGATCTACGTGATCCAGCTGCCTCAAAGGACATGACATGGGGTTGAGTATCTCCAGTGCCATTAAGCACCTTTTTCTGCTCAGGTACTGGCTGCCCCAGCAGCTCTGGCTCATAATCATCATCATCTTCTCATCCATCCTCTCACAGATTTCCACCAGCCCATGGAATCAAGCACAGTCTCTCTCCCTTTCCACTCTTTTAATAACTCAGAGATAAATAAACCAGATTTGGCAAATTCACTTTTTTCCATAACATTTGGGAAAAAAAAAGCTCAGATAACTTAAAAGCCTGGAAGAAGTATAAATAACAACAAGGCAGGACAAGGAGCAAACTGGAGCTCCTGGTAATCAAAGGTCTTACAAATAATGAGTCTTTTTGCCCAGCTCCCACATCTCTCCCCACAAAGCAGGAGTGTTAGATGGACACATCTCCCAAAAACAACCACTCCATCAAAGCTTTAAGGTCCAAAGGGGCCAAGTTACCTGATGATGGGTCCCATCACAAATCATAGAATAGTTTGGGTTGGAAGGGACCTTAAAGATCATCCAGTCCCAACCCCCCTGCCATCAGCAGGGACACAAAACTGGGAAAGAAAGAGAATAATTGAGTGTGATTGATGAATGCAGACATTTCAGAGGACGATGAGCCCTCCTTGGTGATTTCGACACCAAAAAGATGGAGAAGGGAAATCTGGGCAGAGTTTGTCCATATTTTCAAATGGACAAACTCTGTCCATATTTTCAAAAGGATTTTAAGGAATGATTGGGAGGAAAACACACAGAGAAATGATCCAGAGGCCGAAGCAGCAAGAGGCTACATGAGCTCAATAATTTTCGCTTAGCTTATCAAAAAAATAAAGACAGAGAGTTGATTTGATGACATCACATGTGCCTCTTCTCAAGGAGCAAAATCTGAGTCCTAAAGGACTCTTTAGCCTGGTGCTGAAAGGCAGAATAAAAATTAATAGCTGAGAGTCAGACAAATTACAAGTGGAAATAAACAGTGAGGGTGATGAACCAGACGAACCGCCAAGGGAAGTGGTGGATTCTCAGATGCTTGATTTCTTCAAGATGGGATGTTTTCCTGGAAGATGTGGGGTGGGTTTTTTTGTTGGATTCACATGGCAGGGTAAAAGGTAAGGTAAAACACACAGGTAAAAGGATGAAATTTAAGGCCTAGATTGAGGAGATGAGACAGGATGATCTAATGTCCCTTCTTGGTCATAAACATGATGGATGGAGAAGTCTGTGAAAGTTGGCAGAGATGCATTTCCCTGGTTTGCTCCTGCACATGTAATACTTGCTCGATTTAATAAAACCTCATCTTCAAAACATCTCACTAATTTTCTATGACAACTGTTCTTTCAAGAGCAGGCATTGTCCCAAATGGTAACAAAACCCTTCTTCATAACCCAATCACCCCTCAAAAATCCATGTGATGTCTCAAATGAGACTGGCCCAGGGAATCCACTTGAGACTCAAAATGACTTATTCCTCTTTCCTCTAAACAAAACAAAAAAGGAAGTGAAATAAAGCAAAAATAAATGGAAAAAAAAAAAGGGAAAAACCTGACCACTGGGCATTTGAAGATGCCACCCCAGCTAGATTAGCCAAAACACAGATTTTTGCTATTTGAGGTAAATCAGTGGGTGTTTCAGGAGTTAACACCTTTGAAGATGACAGAATCACAGAATTGCCTTCATTGGAAAAGACCTTTAAGATCATCGAGTCCAACCACGAACCCAACACTGACAAGTCCCCAACTAACCCATGTCCCTCAGCACTATGTCTACAAGACTCTTCAATCCCTCCAGGGATGGGGACTCCACCACTGCTCTGGCCAACCCCTTCCAACGCCTGACAACCCTTGCAGCAAAGAAATTCTTCCTCACATCCCATCTCAACTGCCCTTGGGGCAACTTCAGGCCATTTCCTCTTGTCCTCTCACTTGGTCCTTGGTTGAACAAACCCACGCCCACCTCTCTCCACCCTCCTTTCAGGGACTTGGACAGAGCCAGAAGGTCTCCCCTCAGCCTCCTTTGCTCCAGACTCAACAACCCCAGTTCCCTCAGCCACAAGGGAACTCAGCACACTTGTGCTCCAGACCCTTCCCCAGCTCCGTTGCCCTTCTCTGGACATGCTCCAGCACCTCCATGTCCTTCTTGGAGTGAAGGGCCCAAAACTGAGCAGCAGGAGAGACCAGCTAAACTACAAAAGTGAACAAGACCACTTCCCTTTCCCCAGACACTGAAGAGTAATTCCTGAACGCGCCTTTTGAAATATATTTAGATAATATTAAATTATTTTTTGTCTTATCTCAGGGTGGTTTTGGCATCATGAATGTCAGAGGATTTCCATCGCTGTGGGAGCAATTTAAGGCTGAAAGGGGTGTCAGGAGGGAGGATGAGGAGCCAAAGGTGGCAGTCGCTTGCAGCAATGTAACCCTCAGACCGAAACTGGGCAAGAACAAGTCAGATTTACTGAGCGTGACTGTGATTTAAGTGAGCAAAACGCCACCGTGGAGTTGTGCCATACGTAAACCAGAGGCAATGAATCATCTCTGCTGAACACAGGAACTCACCTGGACAAAACTTTCTGGGTCCCCTCCACCCATCAGACCACCAGATTATTTTCTCCTACTGTCATGTAACTCTGAATAAAGATCTTAAGGACTTTTAACTCACTCTGGCTGAAGTTTCCATAACTAATTCTTTGTAAAACATCCTCTGAAAACCTTATATCGGGTCTTAACAAGGCATGGCCTCTTCCTTGCTTGTAGCACAGGGATGGTTCCTTCTAAGAAGTGAGACCAGGTGAGCATGTCTCTAAGGTGACTTGATACTACCCCGTTAAAAAAGGAAAATCAACATTAGCTCCCAGTGATCCTTGAGAACAAGATGTTTTGCTTTCTCCTGTGCTGTCCATCTTCAAATGATTGAGGGATGGTCCAGAAACCAGCTGTGGGTTCTTCTGCATCCACTTCAAATATGTTTGTCTGATTGTTTGTTGGGTTTTTTTAAATGGAAAATTCTACAATAGCAATTAAAATGAAAATTGATAAGAGGTTAATAAAAATACAAAATTTGTTTATGCAGAGCTCATGGAACAGGTCTGGAAGGGCTTCAAACCCACTTTCCCAGTCCCTTCCTAATTTTATTATCTTAAAAGTAGATATAGACCTCAATGGGCCTCATGGATCTCCAGTTAATTTGTGAGTTCAGGGTCATAACATCTAAATTTCTCTCTGTTGACTTGCAGAGTTGAATGTTACCAGAAGAGGATGTTAATCCACTTGACACAAGGCAAGAGAAGGAGGGCTTGATACCAAACCACTGCCAGGGAATCACCAGTCACAATGATAAAGCACTTTGTTCCTTCCAAAACCTGCTCTATCCCCTGAAAATGAGCACTTGCAGAAGCAGGAACCTCTGGGTTACCTCACACGGCAAAGAGGGAAACTGAGGCACTGAGCAGCTCAGCAGGACCTAGACAAATCTTGACAGGTTGGACCTGGGTGCAGGTGCATGGAAAACACGTGCAGATCTTTGCATATAAATGCACATTTGTGCCCTACCTTGTGGTGGGCTAAACCAGATCCATCGAAGATCATAGGATAAGAGTGTGAGGAGGTGACCTGCATAAAATTAGAGATGCTTTAGAACTCAGCAGGAGAGACAGAAGAAAGTGGAGCTGTTAGCAATTCCCACTCAATAAAATAGAAGAGACCTGCAATGATCACCTCATCCCACCACCTGCCCAAGCAGAAGGAACAAGGGCTCAACAACCTGCCATAGAAGATGGTGAACTTGAAGGAAGACTCATAGGATTCACTGATTAATTACTCTTCAGAATCTCTTAGCTACAAGCACATTTGCTGAAACTTTGCTGGGTGACTCAGACGAGTCCAACGTTTCAAGTTCCATAAACCTCAATGAATGGATCTTGAGGTGGCTTTCCTATAAATTGACCCAGCAGGGCAGCTTTAACAGCTGGATGGATCTGTGGTCTCTCTGGGTCCATTTTTTCTACCTTTCCGTGGCCAAACACTAATTAATTTTAAGAGAGTAATCTGACATTCATTTACTCCATCCAGATTTGTCTACAAGGCTCCTTCACTGCCCCATTGAGTGAATCCACCCAGTAATTAATATTCAACAGAGGAAATGTTCTGCTTTATTAATAGATGCAATAATGTCTGTCTTAATGAGACTCCTGCAAAAGCAATTCCAGCACTCATGGGCTTCTGGTTTTTTAATAAACTTCTGCAGAAGAAGCTGGCAGCTCAAACCAGCCAGAGATCAAGCTGTGGGCTGGTTGCATCTAGGGTATGAAGTGCTGCCATAGTGTCCAGCTCCATGATGTGATAGGCGCCCAGGACACCCATGACATCATCCACTGGGCTTGGGATGAGTCTCTACATTTCGGTGGTCTGCAACCCAACCCTTGGAGTCAGCCAAGCTTCATCACTGTACTTCACTGGCTGTACTTCATCACTCCCTCATTTTTTGTAGCCACATCTCTCTTCCTCTAAACACTTTGCAAGACACAATGCTAAGAAAGAAAGATCTACTTTGAGACCTCCAGAAGAGGACAAGACAAACTGATGTAGAGTATCTCCATTGGTGACCACAAAATAATCCTGATGTTCCAGAAAGCTAGGACCTCCCTAACCAACCTGTAGACCTAACCTAAGGTTTAGCCAGGAGAAGGGTCCAGTCTACACCTAACCCATTTCTTTCAGTCATTCTTTCAATACATGTTACTGGCCATGGTTAGAGACAGGTATATGATATGGTGGGATGCAACAGCTGCTCTTACATTTCATGAGCACCCAAGGAGCACATCTGTGGTTGTTTGGGGTTGCTTGATGCAATCCACAACCATCACATGTACGTACATCCAAGAAACAACCTTTCCCAACCAAGCAAAATGAATCCGCGTAGCCATAGAATCATAGAATGGTTTGGGTTGGAAGGGACCTTAAAGATCATCCAGTTCCAACCCCCCTGCCAGCAGCAGGGACACCTTCCACTAGACCAGGTTGCTCAAAGCCTCATCCAACCTGGCCTTCAACACTTCCAGGGAGGGGGCATCTACAACTTCCTTGGGCAAATAAAGAGAAGAAAAAGAGAAGACAGAAGTTGATGAATACGTAGACACACAGACACTCGCACACCTTTTCTACCCTCTCACACACAACCTTGAAAAAAAAGAAACTTTCCAAGAGTTCAGCTAAAATTAAAACAAAGTGAGTAACGTGAGACTCGGAGCTGGAGCCGAATGGAAAGTACACGGAGTCTGACTGACCTGAGTTGTCATCCAGCAGCTCCCACGAGACCACCCGAAAAAAAAAAAAGCTCCTTGCTTCTGTTGGAGCTGAGAGAGCCACATCATCTTCCTCCAAGGGTGGTGCAACTCCTCGCTAAAAAGCCAGAAATTAAAAATAAATTAATAAATAGGAGCAAAGGGAGGAGGGAAAAAGAAATCCCAAAGAGAAAAGGCCAAAAGGAAATGACCTTCCCTGCTATTAAATAGGTGATGGACGGGTATTACAAACCCATCATGGGTTGAAAGGGAAAGGAAGGGTGAGGAGGTGACACATCAGCCCCTTCGGCTCAAGGAGAGGTGGGGAAGGGGACAGAATCATGGCTGAGCGCAACCACATGGTGTTTTTTTGGCAACAGCCAGGACAGACACGGCAAAACCGCTGTTGGCAGGACACATCCAGAACAGCAACCAGGAAAAGAGAGAGGCCACAAAACACTAAAGGGAGGGAAAGGAACCTCAGATCTTCTGGCTTCACCGAAGGGACACAGGCTTGGGTTGTATGGTCATATTTTCCAGCCAACTGAAAAAAGTGCTATTAATTCCTCCAACCTTTGAATGTGATCCTAGGAAGGGTTTGCAGAGCAGCAACATCCTGTTCTCCAACACTCCCACCACAGCCAGGGCACTATCACAGCTATTTTTATGGAGAGAAGAGCAAGGAGACAGAAGTTAATTACTTAAATAATTACCTAATTACTCTAAGCACTCCCAATCCACCCCATCTCCATTCTGGGACAAGCACAGCTGAAACTCCCACCAGTAGCTTGTGCTGTCACATCTCATTACATGACAGCTTGTGCCGTCACATCTCATTCAAAGCATTTCATCCCACCACCCAGAGATAAAAGTTCCTAAAACTTTTGGGGTTTAAAAAGCTCAAAGCAAGCCCTGCTCACAGAAAACTCAGGAACACACAGGTTTGCTGAGGAGCAGATTACTGGAGCAGTCAATCTCTCAATAGCGCAAATGGGAGATGATGGGAGGTCTAGGTCTGCTCCCACCCAACCTTCACAGAGTCCTTCCCACCTGGGCTACCCTTGGGAAGCGTGTCCTGCCTCATCTGGTCTACCACACCCATCCCGCCCATCATCCAGACCATCAATTCAATCAGCAGCTGGGTTCTTCTACTTATGGTGGTCTCCTGTGCCATCTCCATATGGTGTAAACTCCTGCAAGAGCTAGGAGCGAAGGCCAGGAGCACACACCCAGCTGGAGATAAGCACCTTTTCCTTCCCTCCTGCTTGTTTTGTCCAGCCTCTGTCTCTTGCTGGCAAGAGGTAAAAGCTTTGGGTGGAAATTGGGTATCCTGGAGCTCACCAAACCCTCAGGGTGGGATGGACCTCAGAGTGTGGGCACCTTGGTCTGGTTGCTCAGGACCATATCCAGTCAGGCCCTGAGTATCTCCAGGGATGGAGACTCTACAACATCTCTGGGTTACTTGGTTCAACATTTGGCCATCCTTCCCATAAAAAAAAAAGCTTTTTCTTATTTTTATGGGGAATTTCCCGTATTTCAATCCATGCCCAGCCAGTAAGAGCTCACCAGGGTCCTGGAGACCCATAGGTCCTCAGGTGGGTGAAAAAATCCCATTTATGAGGTTCCCCAGTTCTCAGGATGAAGTTGTTCCCCTAAAACCCCAAACCAGGAGGCCACAAACCTTTCAAGAGGTGATGCAGATGGATATGAAACAAAGAAGTTTGGAGATTCAATTCTTTTTATTATGGAAGTCTATAAAATAGCCACATGGATTATTTATTTTATTTATTTTTTTAAAGATCACAAAATACACAACATTCATTTTAATATGCGACACAGAATATTATATACATATTAAAAACCACATGACTGAAACACATGTTCACACGGCACCAATTTCAGAACGAAAAACCCCACAAGTGCTTTTTTCTTCTTTTTTTTTTTTGCTTTTTTCTTTTTTTTTTAATATTAAAACCGACTGTGATAAAACATATTAATATTTTTTTCCAGACAATGTTTACATTAAAGAGAAAAAAAAAAAAAACAAACCAAAAACCAACATATTTTACTAAATAACAAATATTTAACAGCAAAACTTTATACTAAATATCTATTTCGAATTATAACAAAAATAGCACTTATAATAGTTTATAAAGACAGACCAAAAAAAAAAAAAAAAACAAACCAAACAATAGTGTATAAAATAATATTATAGCAAATCAAACTGTGCTAAGAAAACAAACAAACAAACAATTCTGAGATTCAAAGTGCTTTATTCTGCAAACCCCACTGCAGCAACATTTTTTTTTTTTTTTAGTCAAGTTATATTAGTTAGGAATGGGGACAAAAATAAAAACAAACCCCAAAAGCATGACTTATTTCTGCCTAGATTAAATACTCACACACACAAACATTATATATACACACGACGGAAGCAGATATATATATAATGGATGTATGCAGCTGACGTTACCTCTCTCCAATCAACTCACTCACTCCAAGTTTGGTTTGTTTCACCTTGGAAATGACACTGGGAATGAAAAGAAAAGTTTCAGTGAAAGCCTTCACTGATTTCCTGTAAGAACAAACCTTTCCGAGAAGTTTGCCCAAAAGATGTTGCTCACCGTAGCGCAAGCGTGAAGCCACCTGGGAGATTTAACCAGAACTTTTAACCTGGTTGTCCTTTCTCAAACCTTTTCTCCCCCAAGCATGGTTTTATTCCCCTCATAGGTCTCAGGTAGAAATGGGAACTCTTCAAAAGCACCTGGTGGTGGATCTCTGCTGGGTTCTCACCTTGTAGCTCCACACTGAAGACCATATTCCACCTCCTGTCTCCATCCTCATGTCCTACAAGGGCTCATCTCCACAAAGACCATGGACACCCTCACATGTCACTTATCTTTCCCCAGAAGTTTGCCCCTTAGGAGACCCAACTCTTCCCTCCTCATTCAGGTTTATGTTCTTTGTTTCTTTGCCCTTTAGGATTTTGATCGTGATTTGGCTTCTTTTATCACCAGGAAAGTTTTCTCTCCATCAGGGACAAGGAAAATATCTGAAATCTCAACAGTGCCTGAGCTAGTGATCATAGAATCATAGAATGGTTTGGGTTGGAAGGGACCTTCAAGATCATCCAGTTCCAACCCCCCTGCCAGCAGCAGGGACACCTTCCACTAGACCAGGTTGCTCAAAGCCTCATCCAGCCTGGCCTTAAACACTTCCAGGGAGGGGGTATCTACAACTTCCTTGGGCAACCTGTTCCAGTGTCTGACCACCCTCACAGTGAAGAACTTCTTCCTAATATCTAATGATGTTTCACTCAAAATTTCTAGGCTGGCAAACTAGCTGAGCCTATGCTTCAGGGACATGGTGCACATTGCCAGAGGTTCCTGAGACCTTCTTTTTGAGTTTGGCACGGCGTTTACCAACTAGAAGGCAAGGTCTGGATCTGAACAGCATCTCTTAGAAGATTGGGAGTTTTATTTCAGGTTAAATCAACCTGAAAATCAAGCTGTGAACCGTAGCATGAGTGGAAACCATCTACTGAGAAGCTCCTGAGGGGTTTCTGGCAGCTTGGCTGACGGCAATTCTACCTCAAGTGATTCCTCTGGCTAAAAAACTGCCTCCCTCCTCCTTGCCCCCACCAGATGATGAGCTGGCAAAGGTAGCCATCACCATCGCTCGCTTCACACTTCCTTCGACCTTCCAAAGAGGCACCCACTCATCAAAAGCACAACCTACAAAGCAACCTGGTAAGCCACATCTGCCCCTTCACCTTTCTTATTTCAGCCCCCTTGACTTATCTGGACACCTTTAAAGCTGAAAGCCAAGCTGCTCACCCAAGCACAAGATTTTTCCCCAACATGGTTAGAAGAGGTCTCAGCCATGATCCTTGTGTTGTTCCTTCCACCTTGTAGGGCAGGAGGTGGGAGAGGACTGGAGTTGGGCAGGTTGGGCAAAGATACCTCAAGTCAGAGAGGGATCTCCCAGCCTGGTTCTTGGCTCTGGTTTAAATCAAATGTCTGCCAGGGATCTTAGGGAGATTCTTCTCTGCACTTATATGCGAGGTCATGTCCATTTTCAACACAACCCACCCAACTCACACTCAACCCAGAAGCCTCTTGCATGCAAAAAAATTAAAATAAAGTAAAACCCACCCAGCAAATTGAATGTGAGATACCTTGGTGGCTGCTGGCTTGTGCTGGAGAAGTTTTGGGCAAGGCCCCTCTCCTGGGTTGGTGGTGGGATGGGATGGACAGTTTGCAAGGAGCCCATCACTCACTCGCTCTTCTTCCTGCCGAGCTCTCCCATCGCCAAACAAAACCCAAACACGAGACAAACAATGTGGATGTTGGCTTATTTCTAGACATCACCTTTAATGCAAATACCTCTCGTGGAAGAGGATGCACCGAAACGAGCAGGTCTAAGTGGAGCAGCTTTGCTCAGCACCCCATTGCTTGCAGAACCACGATGGGTTGGAGGAACCATGTAGTTCAAAGGTCGGTGCCTGCACCTTAGAGGGAGAGCAAAGGAACTAAAATGCCCCGAAAAAAATGAGTGTCTTTTCATGGGGAAAGGGGCTGGAGAAGGGCTGTGGTGGGGGAATGGGTGCACACAGGCCGTGTAGCAGCAGCAGGAAACTCAACGAGGAGATAAAAAAAGAAGGACAACCCATCCCCCTACCCAGAACCCCCAAAATGCCAAATGTATTTTGCAAAATGCAAATATGCATTCATCCGAGGTCTCAGAGGGACCAGCTCACCATCTCTTCAATCCCGGACAAGACACCACAGGGTTTATTTTTCGGTCCCATAACGGAGGTGAAACAGCAGTCCCCCCTCCCCAACCTGCCCCAACACCAGCAGGAGAAGAAACAGGAACGGGTATCGCTCATCACCTCCTTGCCAAGGAAAAATTCCAATGCCCCGAAACAAAAAATACAACCAAACAAATGAATTATTAAAAAAAAAAAATAAAAATTAAAAAAAATT
>NW_010290801.1:21794-25861 GCF_000700745.2 Antrostomus carolinensis | reverse complement strand
AGGGGACACGAGGAGCTGTGCCCCCCGCACACTCACACCTCTGGGAAGGCAGCCAGTCCAGAGCGTCCCACAGTGGGTAGCCAGAAGCTGTGACCAGCTTTTGCCCCAAATCTCTCAGTTTTCACCTGTGAGATGGAGCTCGCAGTGCTGTCCCCCTCAGAAGGGCGCTGGGGAGAGGCGTTAGAAGCCTGAGAACTGCCCTGGTGATGGAGGGCGTAGGAAGAGCCATGAGGAAATGGTGCTCAGAGCAGGGCTGGAGTAGCGCACAGTGGAGAAAACCTGGAGCTGCCTATGGAACAGTGAAGAAAAAATACTGAACAGCTGCTCAAAAAACCCATAACTTGAATAAAATATTGGGAAAAAAACACAAAGTACTGAATAGTGATGGCCCGCTAGCCAGGGTGCTCATGGGCGAGGGCTCACGTTAACAGGTCCACCACCAGCTCAGCAACCACAGCTTGTTGGGTGCTCTCAGAGTCTCCCAGCAGCAGGATCTCACCAGGTCACCTCACAGCATCTTCCCAGGATGAGTTTGCCCCAAAATCTCAGCTTTGCTTCCAACAGCAGATGGAAATGAGGGACGGGGAGAGCCAATTCCTCTGCCTGGTTAACTCCAGGAGCAGTTTTCCCAGCACAAGCCAGCATCAGTCCAGATGCCAGGATGCTCCATGGGTCAGCCATGGCTCAGTGAGCTGAGGTGAAGCCAAGCTGCCCCGAGCTGCCTCATCCTGCTTGGGCAAAGCTCTTCTTTTGGGGATGCCAGCCTTCTTACCCACACCAGGAACTACCTGAGCAAACTGGAGCTCACCACGGCCACCAACCTGCAGCTGCCTCATCCAGGTGGAGATGAGAGCAGGAGAGGGCGCGGGGTTGGCTAGCAAAGTCCCCACACTTCTTGCTCTCAAGTGTCACGCTGGGACATGGCCCTTGGGAAAGTGGCTTTGTGCTGGCGCCCAGGGGCCGCGCAGCTGGAAACACTTAAAAACAAAAGCCAGCAAAATCCAGCCCGTGCTTGGCAGCCCGTTTGGCTCGGTGGAGGTTATTTGAAGAGCTCGCCCAGCGTGAGAGCTGGCTCTGCTCCTCCATCCATCGCAGGACAAGGGTGGAGGGGAGCAGCAGAGCTGGGCTACATCTCCCTTCTTCTTCCCACACCCTTGGGACCTCTCTGGAGATTCGTTTTTTGATGAGCAGCAGCAGCCTGCATCCTTCTGCCGAGCATCCCGTGCTCACAGGAACCCTCCTCCCAACCACGGATTTTAATTCACCATTAAACAAGCATTTCCTAACCAGAGCCCCGCGCTCGCCGTGCCCACACGGCAGGTTCAACAAGGACGAGCTATTGCTGTGCGCGCAGCGACATCTCTGCCCGTGCGCTAACCCCGGTGCCTCGCGGCCACTGCAGCCCCTCGCCCTCGGCACAGGCTGGGTGGAAATTCCCTTGTTGCCACATTTTAGACATTTAACCAGCAAGGTGCTCAGACGCTGGGTGCTGCATTAAGTGTTTTCTTTCAGTCATCTGCTTTTGTAGCAGGAGGAACACTTGAGTCTCAGCGCTTCAAGCAATAAAAAAACATTTATATTGCTCCCAGCTTCACCGAGTGAGGCAGGGTTGAGCTGAGCTGCTGGGACGCCTCTTGCTCCTTCCCAGCAGTGTCCTCACCCTCCAGCTCACCACCGTGGGGAGGAGAAAAGCTCTTCCTTGCTCCACGCAGAGGAGCTGCTCTGGTTTTTAATGGGATACAGACCGCTCGCTCCAGTGTGGCCACAGGCACTGCTCTGAATCTCGGCTCAGTCACCACACAGCGTGCTTAGACCCTCTCCCTTGCACGCAGCCGTGTCCCTCCAGTGCTGAGGGTCCCCCAAACTGCTTTTCCCAGCTGATGGTCATCTCCACCAACCAATGCTGCTGCAGAGAACCTGGTCAGCCGCTTCATTACCGATAGCCAAGGCAGCTACGCTAACCTGGTATTTTGTGTTTTATTTGCACGACGTGCACAGGTTCAGCCCCACTTCCAGCTTTTCTCGTAGGTCCTGCAGCACCGTTGCTCGTCCATATGAGGAAATAACCAGAGGGCCACGGCAGTACGTGGACAAACAGGAGACAATGTTCCAGCTATGACCTTGTGAGAGTGTCAAGCACAAGGGGAGCTTCACACCTCTCAGGCAAACTCTTCACACAGCCCGATGTGACATTTGGGTTTTCACAAAAGAGCGATGTCGCTGACACATCTTTGCTTCACGAAGCATCGACAGCCCCAGGTCTTGCCTGCTGCTCCCCTCCATATTTATGCAGCTCTCTGTTGCAGTGAGCACCTACCTTAAAAAAAGAAAAACAAAAGAGGCAATTTTCCAGCTCTTCCACTAATTCTTTCCCGATCCAGCTTCTGCTTTCCCGAGCACTCAGTGCTGCTCCCAGCTTGATGCTGGCTGAAGCACAGGAGGTGTCGCTTCCCCTTCTGCCTGTGGAAGCACCAAATTGAACTTGATGTGAGACTAAACCTGCTGGACCTTCAAATTAATTACGCTTCACAGGGTGGGATAATCACTGAAATTCATTCGAGACATTTTTCCTCTTGACCACCACAGGCTGGACAGGGCCTGTTACCCACAAAGTTTGTCCCAAGGATTAGATTAGCATTTTAGGGCATAGTTCCCCAAAATTCCCTATTTTTCTGCTACTTAGAGGCACTATTTTGCAAGAGATGATAGAGGAGCAACAGCCCACATCCCCTTGATGTTCTCAAGATGCTGCTACAGCTCCAAGACTTTATCAATGAACTCCCCTGTATCGGAGCGTGAGGTTCCTACAGGCACCCACCCCGCAGCACCCAGTGCCCCCTAACACCAGGAGCTCAGCTGAGTGCAGCTCAACTTTTTTAGCAAAGAGAAAGGATCTGAGCACGAGGTATTTCTGCCTCCTCAGCATTATCTCTAAATATCTTCATCTCAGAAGCGAATAAGCAACAATAAATATTATCTTAAGTCAGGGAGGTTGTTTACACCAACGTGCTAGACTTTGCAGGCTGAGTGCTCGCAGGGGACGTCAGCAGCTCGGTGGAGGGACAGTCCCCCTGCCAAGGTGCTGTGATTCCCTCTGCTCGATTTTCTGGCCACCTCCACAACATTGAGGGGTGCAGCTGGACCCAAAGGGCGTCTGAGCACGCAGCTAATTCACATTGTAGATAGGAAAAGCCTATACTGAAGATTTACTAATAGAAAGTCCAAAGTGCCCTCCCAGCAGGGGAGACTGTGCCCCCTCTCCCAGCAGGGAAATCTTCTTTCACGTTTAGTACTTCTGGCATTCAATGCAAATCAAACCCCATGGAAAACTAGTTTTTCCTCGCTTTTTCCTTTGTTTCCTTCCCTCTCTCCTCTTCTTCCTCCCTGAAACTTCTTTTCCTCTCCTCCACAAACCAGCAGAAAGCTGGGTCTGTTGAGGAATTTCCTGCCTTGGTAGAAAATCTGCTAATCTACATGAGCAGAAAGTTTTACCACGTCTCCTTGCAAACCAAAAAGGAGAACTAAATGAAATCCCACGGGGATGCTCCGGCTACTTCAGTGTAACAAGGTTCAGAGTGAGCTGCTTGTTTCGCTTGCTGCATTGCCTGGTTTTAATCCAATTTCATTCGGGACACATAAAATAGCTGATTTTCCACCCTCTGGGAAGCGAAGGGCCCTGCCAGAACCAAGGGACACGCTGGTGGGTCCTGCGTTGCGTGCACACATCCCCCCAGGCCGTGCTCACTTCTTCGCTCACGCTTTTTTAGTGCTACCTTTTGTCATCTGCAGCATTTTTGATCATGTTAGTTGCAATCTCACCCGAGTCACTACAAACCAAGGGAGGATGCTGCGGCAGCGCAGTCCCCATTGGTGCCCTCAATCCCACTGTCCATGTCTCCAACAAAGATGTGGAACAGCACCAGTCTCCACAGTGACCATTGAGGGTCACCACTCATCGCTGGTTTCCACTCAGACATCACCGCAGCCTTGTGCTGGATCATGCCTGTTAGGAGGAAGATGTGGAGGACACATCTTCTCCAGAAAGCACAGATATTTTTCTTCCTTCC
>NW_010290801.1:5635-21753 GCF_000700745.2 Antrostomus carolinensis | reverse complement strand
CTGCCAGCACAGCCAGCTCTGGCCTGGTTTTACAGGAACTAAAATTAAGAAAGATGTTCCCCTGCAACAGCTTGGAGAAAAGTATTAAAAACTGCCTGTGCGCAGCAAAGAGCAAGGCCCTGCCTGCTGGAGGCACAGCGCTGCCCGGATGTACCTATCGCCTCACCTCAGATGTGCTACAGGAATCGCCAAGGGGCTGCCCTGCTCCACGAGTACAAAATCTTCCCAGAGACAGAGGCAGAAATAGCGACATCATGGCTTCTTGCCTAAAACAGCAGTGAAACAGCTCAGCCTCTGACGACACCTGCCCTGCCTAGTGCAGACACACTCATTTTTTAATTCCTTCCATCCCAGCATCTGCCCCTTTGACTCCAGACAGAGATAAGCAAATATTTAATTAACACATTTGACCTTTTATCAGTCCTCGCTGCTGATGCTGATGGCTTTCTGCATGCAATTCAGGTGCTTTCCTGGAGCCTGCTGCAAACCTGTGACCAGGACAGTGCTACAAGGTTCTTCACATCTCTGAAAATTTTCTTAAACTCTGGATTTGAAAACGGAGGGAACATGAAAGTGTCATCTTCCATTATTATTTTAATAGCATTTAAGTTTGTACCTTTTATTCCTGTAGGGCGTTATAAAGGAGAAAAATGCTATCTATAAAATCAAAAGCTGTGAGGTCTTTTAAAAGACATACAGAAAAAGGAATTCAAGTTTTCCACTTTTCTTGCGGGAAGGAGTGGACTGAGCATAAATGATGCCTCCGAACGGCCGAGAACAAGCAGCTCATGGCAGAGCAGCTCGCTCCTTCTGGTTTTAGCTGGTGTTACTGGAGACCTTCTCCCAGTGTTATTCTTTCTACTTACCCTTTGTTCCTGATCATCGTTAAAATGCCACCAAGTCTCACATCAGTGAATTTCTCTGCAGTGAAAAGGATGTCCCAGGTGCAGGGCCTGACTTGGCTCAAGCCTGTCCTGTCCCCTCAGCTGGTCAGAGCAGCGTGGGGACTCCTCAGTCACTAAAACCCTCCCTTAGGTCAGTCTGAAGCTCAGTGTGATTTGGAAACATTACAAAGCATGAGAAACCTCACCTGTGTATGGGGATGCTTGTTTATGGTCCAAAGATACACAATGTACATCACTGAGATCCAAAGTACAGCAGCACCAGCTATATTTGGTAACTATAACCACTTTATTTTTACAGTATATAAAAATATAGGAACAAAATACTATACAGAAAAATATAAAGTTAAGCAGAGATCTTCTCAATCTCATTTTTAAGAGGTAAGACATAAACAGGATAACACTGTGCAAGCCTCAGACTTCAGAGAATAAAATGATAGTGGCAGTTGAAGTGGTGGCACGCTCGCTCCCAACAGGACAGACGCTGCTTACCACAGCCGGAGGCAGCAGCGCGCCCAGGGATACGTTCCCAGCACAGGGAATTCGTCCTGCAGCTTCCAACATCCTTGCAAGTTTGCTTTCGTTAAACATAAAATGAAACCTAAGTCCTCTCTCATGATCTGACCTGGAGATAAACATTCTCACACCCCCTCAGCATATTTATGGTCACGGTGTTAAGAGCCCACATCCCCTGACCTGTGATCCCAGCCGATGGGCTCAGATTTACGCAAACCAGTGAGTCCGCAGCACACGTGCAATCAATACCACTGGAAGCTGGCTGTGACCTGGAGATAAACATTCTCACACCCCCTCAGCATATTTATGGTCATGGTGTTAAGAGCCCACATCCCCTGACCTGTGATCCCAGCCGATGGGCTCAGATTTACGCAAACCAGCGAGTCCGCAGCACACGTGCACATCAATACCACTGGAAGCTGGCTGTGACCGGCTTGGGAGCTGGCAACTGTGATTTAAGGAAGGCAAAAGGTCAGTGAAAGCAAGCTGATGAAATCCCTGAGTTTCCACAGATTTCTCAAAGGGGAAAAAAAAAAAAAGTGAAAAAAACCCAACCAGCCACCATCATTCTTTTCCAAGGTACTGGCTGTTTCAGTGCATCGCTGTCTTTAAGGAAGGACACCATGGACTGCAGCAGCACAAGAATCATCTCCTCCTCTTCATCTATACTTCTCTAGTTTCATTTTCCACAGTTTGCTTGTGGGTGAAGCAGGGAAGAGAGAAAGGGGAAGGAAATGGGGGCAGATAATTAAGGAATGACAGTGCAAATGATATGCTCATGGGAAAAAAAAAGGCATAAAAGAAAAATGCTCTCTGTAGACTTTTCCAAGACAAAACAGGGTCTGTCCTCATGGGGGAATAACTGCCAACTGACCCTCAACCTCTGAAGAACACGAGAGTGTTCTCTAAAGCCATGAACTTGCTTTTACACTTGGTATCAGCTGTGCGAGCGCGATGCCGGTATCGCCACCTTTTCATCACCCAGTAATCACAGCAGGATTCCAGGAGGAAGTGCAGTGGGAGTCTCAGGTCTTCAAGTTCTTCTTATTTTGTTGATTCCTATAAGAGATTTGCAAGTCCCTGTGCTGGATTCACACTGGAAAAGAATGCAGCAACACATACTGGAGCCACTCCAAGAATTATTGCTGTGCTGAGGCAGCCTGTGAAGTTTGACTGAAGAAAATTGACCCAAGAAGAAATAGAGCAGACCTAAAAAGGAAGATGGAGGGAGAAGGGAATTGCTCCAGGCACCAGCACATCCCAGTTCCTGCCTACTGCTAGGAAGGTGCTGCAGCAGTTCCTGTCTCCTGTGAGCAGCTCATGCAGGACAGCAGAGTCTGGGGCTGAGCAGCTGGGTAGGGTTAGTGAGCAGCACATTTGGAAAGCTTCTCTGCAGCAGGCACGGGGACCAGGCTCACTGCCACTTGTAGATCTTCACCGTCTTCTCAGTCAGAGTAGCCAGGAAGTGGGTTTGGTTCACTTCCAAGGGGCAGATATCCAGGACAGGCAGGTCAGCCTGCAGCTTCTGCAGCAAGGAGCCACTGCCAGCATCCCATAGCTGTGGGACAGACAAGGTCAGACTGCAGGATCCTCCCCTCCCACCCAAACCAGAGCTTGCTCTCTCTACAGAAAAGACTTTCCTCAAGTTACTTACAGACCTTCTCTCTACTTTTACACCCTGGTCTCTAACAGACTCCCAGCAGCGTGCCACCCTGACTGCCCTCTCCTCTGACCCTGACTCATGAGCTCTCACACAGCCTGTGGTCCATCCTCTGCATCCAAACTATTTTTTTCATGTAAAGGGCACCCTCTCCCTGTCATTCCCAAAGAGCCTGTGCCCATCCCTCATCACACGTACCACATCAGCTGTCCCACTGAGCCCCCGTTACACCAGTTAGTGTCCAGTTGTGTCAGCATGCCCAACTGCATTCCTCAGGTGGGCAACAGGAGCTCGCTGCCTGCGTTCCTCCCGATGGACATGGACCACAGGCCTTGGCCAACGTTGGGTGACTCAAGTTATCACAAAATTACATCTGCTACAGCACAACACACCAACCTGCACAGGGTAACGTGCGTGACAAGACAATTCCCACCTAAACACACTCGATGCTGTGACACTGATAGGGCTTTTCTCCTAAAAACTGCAATAAAACCCTTCACCACACGGAAAGGAACGAGAGGTACCAGGGCAGAATTAGATGCCTCATCGCCAGCACACACGAAGACGCTGCCGTCCTCCTCCGGGCTCTGGAAAATGGCATTCTTGGTCAGCAACTTGCAGGTGGGGCCCACACTGAAAGTCTGAACCGGGTTAGAAGAACACACCACGTCTTCAGAGGCCTCTGTCAGCGGGCTGCAAGTCAGCTCCATCACCACACAACGCACACACGGGTTATTCTTACCTGCGTGGTAGAAATAAGAAGGTAACTTTTGGAAAATTTAATTGCAGACAAGTTTGAGCTGTAGGAACACAAACAAGCTGCCCCCTTTTGCCTTCGCCCCATTCTTATGTACGTGCAGACGCTCGCTGCTCTGGCTCTTTCCCTGTGCCCTCAGCACCAGAGCTGCTGTTGACCCCATCAAGGGAACGAAGAGCGCGTTGCAGACGGACACCGTTACGTACTGGGCCTGTACGTCGCGAGGCAGTGCCGTGTGCTGATCTCTGTCTGGATATCGATGCATCCTCCTGGTTCCAGTGGCAGGTGATGAGGTCGGTAGGAATTGGCAGCTTTCTGTTCCCAAAAGCAGGCTCCTTCCAAGTTCCCAGCTAATATTCCACCGTAAGGCAGTGATGCTGAGGCCATCCGGGGCAGGTAGGACAGCGACACCATGGGGCACCTGAAAATGGGATTGGCAAGAGTCAGTGCTGCCAGCCTCACCGCTTCCCAGCTCCAGTCACTGCAAAGAAAGGGCCTAAGCAGGCTACAAACTGTCTCTCGAGCAAAGAACCCCAATGGGTTTGTCAAGAATAAATGAAATTCAACTTAACTACTGAGCCTTATGTTTTAAAGAATCACAGAATCATAGAATGTTGGGGATTGGAAGGGACCTCAAAAGATCATCCAGTCCAACCCCCCTGCCAGAGCAGGAACCTAAACGAAATTACACAGGAAGGCGTCCAGGCAGGTTTTGAATGTCTCCAGAGAAGGAGACTCCACAACCTAAAGAAGCATGAGACAGCACAGATCTGATGTGTGTAAATCAGCATTTGGCTCCCTGAGTAGAAGAGGTGGAAGTGACAGCGTCTCACACCTCTTTGTAATTTGTCCTTTCCAAATTAAATATTAAACCCAACTCCAAGACAAAGTCAGTTCTCCTGTTTAGGCTGCACCTGTGGGTCCATTTCTGACCACTGTGTGCCTTAAAAAGATGCAGAGGCCAAGCACTTGTCCTAAGTTAAACATAGACCATGAAACCTGAGGAGAAACTTCTCCCATCTGTGCTAAATCTGAATTTTTGAACAAGATTCACATAAAAACCAATTTAAAATACTGCAATTGCTGTATGATTTATGGAAGAAGCTATGTTTAGCTTAATGTATATTAGTGAATTTCAGAGGAATGAAAAATCCTTCTGCCATACCTGGACCTCTGAGGGACTAGTTCCTGGACGTGAGAGTTCGTGTCTCTCAAATCATATATCATGATGGAGCCATTGACCAATCCCGCATAGATGTAGTTTGTGTCATCGAGACACCAGCAGCAGCTCCAGACAGGACGGCCAGCGTTGTAGGTCTGCACCACAGTATTTGTTGCCAAGCTGCAGAAGAAAAGCAAAGTGTTGGCCCCTTGCACAAGCATCAACCGATGAGAAAACAGCATAATTAAGGTCAGCAAATCTAGCTTTTTAAATTCTTTAGACAGAAGCATCTCTCTTTAGACTCATTTCTGAATTAACTCCTCCTTTACTCCAGACATGAATGCGGACAATCTAGACAGAATAATCACTTGGATATTGTCAAGAGATTTCTAATTCTTCCAGGCCAATGCTTCCTTTTCTGGATTGATCTTTGGAGACTGGGAAAGGAAGTCTCAGAGCAGGGTTCTCAGCTGCTTTACTGGAAAGGGAAAGCTAAGTTCCTTTTCTGGAAACAATTAGAAGTGACACAAGTGTAATTCCGTAATACCGCACATTCTTGAGATCACAGGGCTCATCTCTTCAGATTACATCTCTCATTAATTATTTCCTTCTTTTTACACAAGAGGAAGAGTGTTTGTGCCTCAGAAGAATCATATTTAAGCAAGAGCAAGACTGTGAGTGAGGTAAAGACAGTTAAAAGCCCATTTATAGCGTTAATTCTTTAGCAAGTAAATTTGTGGAAGGAAGAAGAGGGAAGTACACAGAAGGGCACAGCCCAGGGTAGCAGATGAAGCTGGTGTCAGATTAGGATGTATTTGCAAAGGGCAGCGTTGTCAACACAAGCTCAGCACACTGAGAACGGTGTGAGACAGAAGACAGCATGTATCAAAGTAACTCTGGATATCCTCTACAACACATGGGTTTCTCCTTGGGAAGGTGATTACACTCAGAACTCCAGAGAAGCAAGTAATTGCTCCCAGGTAAGTATAGGGAGAACCACCACAAAGACAAAGCTGGCTGGGGAAAACTAATGGGGAGTATGATATCAAACAGCGACTGGTTGAAAACAACAGGAGAAAAAAAAACCCAACACCAAAGCTTTGGGGTTATTTTAAAGACTTCCAAGCCAGAGCAGGAGACTTCAGAACATCTTTGATAATTCCTTTTGGTAGGATGACAAAGAAATCAGTAACTAGAGAAGGCAGATCATCAAAGGGGGATTTTTATTTCAGAGGGAGACTGAAAGACGCTATGAAGATGCTGCTGAAGCAAGCACTTAACTCCAAGACATTCTGGGATCAAGCCCAAAAGCACGAGGATCTCAAGTTCTGATGCAGCCAACCAGGCAGATATGGGAGTCAAGTGTCTGAGCAGATACTGCGACAAGAAGCTGCTCTCCAAGTTAAACCATGAAAAGAATATTGACTTCATCGCCTGGAAATCTGACACACTGACTTTCGCATCAGAGACAGACAGTTTTGTTTACTTTTAAATGGTCCAGCAAACATTTCAACAAGGTAACAGGAAAGCAACATTCTTTAAATTGTTTTTGCAGGATTAAGTTCTCTTCATTGCTTCACTGGTGGGAAAGAATTGGGTGGGAAAAAATCAGTCATAAAACAGAGACACATATCCTGCCCAACCCTACAGCAACTGATGGACAGATGTGCATAAAGATCTAACTGTAACTCAGTGAGAATCAGTCAGCCACCCAAGTTCTGAAGCACCTTAAGCTTCAGATTGAAGAGCAGCACAGAGTATCAAGAGAATACACTCGTAGGCTGTAAATTCCAACAGGACTGGACACATTTTTCTCTCAGCATCTGCATAATTAGTCTCCAACCTGCTGCTTTAAGTCTCTGCTAGCTCTAGAGAACCTCTGTTCCTCTAGCAAATGCTCAACAATGCCGTCTACACACCCATATCCCAGATGAATTCTGTGCTCTGCAAGAAGTTTAGTCAGAAAAGCCAACAGTAGTGCAGGGGAGAATCTCCATACCCCTTGTTTCTGTTTTAGGCCATACAAGTTCTCATGCTCCACACTTCCCTGCAGTAATGGAAAACCAAGCAGGCAGTAAATTTCACATCTATATATTAATGTTCTCAACATAACTTGGCCAATCCGTGCTGAATTACTTGTTGGGAGGTTCTCCTCCTCCTCTACTCTGCCCTGGTGAGGCCACATCTGGAAACCTGTGTCCAGTTCTGGGCTCCCCAGTTCAAGAGGGACAGGGAACTTCTGGAGAGAGTCCAGCAGAGGTCACAGAGATGATGAGGGGCTGGAGCATCTCCCGTGTGAGGAGAGGCTGAGAGAGCTGGGACTGTTCAGCCTGGAGAAGAGCAGCCTGAGAGGGGATCTGATCAATGTCTATAAATATCTGAAATGTGGGGGCCAAACGGATGGGGCCGGGCTCTTTTCAGCAGTGCCCAGTGACAGGACAGGGGGCAATGGGCACAAACTGGAACACCCAAAGTTCCAGACAAACCTCAGGAAAAACTTCTGTACTGTGAGGGTGCCAGAGCCCTGGGACAGGCTGTCCAGAGAGGGTGTGGAGTCTCCATCTCTGGAGATGTTTAAACCCACCTGGACACTTTCCTGTGCAACCTGCTCTGGGTGAACCTGATTGACTGGATGATCTCCTGAGGTCCCTTCCAACCCCACCATTCTGTGATTGTTTTCCACCAAATTCTCTGCAGGAAAAGTATCAGAGACAGGTACCTCCATACAACCTCCACCTAAAGGATCTGAAAGCAAGAACAAGCCTTTCCCTCTGTTAGTTCCCACATTCAGGAAGAATATACACAGACCTGATCTCATCTCAGCAGCATTGTTTGGAAAGCAGAATAGTAAGCACTAAAAGACATTTAGAGGGGGACAGAAGAGAATCCAGTCTCTCACACACTGGGACAGGTTGCTCCCCACAGCAGGACTCACCTGGTAAGTTTGAGGGTGTTGTCCAGAGCAGCAGAGAGGAGCAAACCATCCGCTCGACTGCCGAAAGCCAGGCCCCGAATCTGTTTACTATGGATGGGGATGTACTGGCTGCTCTTCAGATTGGCCACGCTCATCATCTTAACACCACAACCTGTCACAGAGGACGGATAAAGCAGGTTATCCTGAGGCAGTGCACGTGGAGAACTAGCAAGTCTATGCCAGAACTGCAGTGTCTGAACTGAAACCTGTGGTGGGATAAACATGGAAAAATCGTTTGCTGTTCTGGATAAGAAGTGCCACAAATCATTCTTCAGTTCAAATGGCACCAGGGATAAATCCTTAGGGATCCCAGCCAGCAAGAGCAAACTCAGTATCAGTGTTCCAATTCTTGTTACAAGAGCCTGCTGCTCTTTAGCCAGTTTATTCGAAGACATTCTTTCCTAGATAAAAACACACACAGTAGGATTACATGGCTGTTTAAGAGAATGAGTGTCACTGCAAAGAATGCTCACAGGTGACCTTAACCTGTGTGCTACAAGAGTCACCACAAAGCCTCCATTCACAGATTCATTCCCTGGCTCCAAAACCCAGATAAATAAGGTCAGCTGAATGCAGAAAACACTTTTGTTATGACTAGATAAGGCATATTAATCTCCAAACCATTAAGCAAATAAAGGTAGTTTCATCGTTCAGAAAGCATTTAAGTACTTTGCAAACAAACTCTCTCAGACTCCTAATGCTACATCTATGTCATTGCAAAAGCAGGTTGGCAGCGGCCCAGACGTCAGGCCAATTGCCCCAGGACATAACAGTGCGATGGAAACGGGGCTGCCCATGGCTTCTTGGCTCCCTGTTTCCTCACTGGGGAACAGAGCTCCTAGCATTTGTATCAAAAGTTTTTTTGCTTTCAGTTCTTCCTTTTTTGTTTTTTTGTTTTGTTGTGATTTTTTTTAAAGAATATTGACAGATCAGCTGCGTGTAGATCAATCCACCTACAATCTGGGGAGCGTTTTTTACTCAAGCACAGGAAGCTTCTCCACATGGCCTAGTGCACTGGCCCCTTGTTCTTGTCAGAAAACCCACCTTTGCAAGGAGCACCAGACACACCTTTTACCTTCTCGTGAATGTGGCACTTGAGCAGAAGAGCCAGAGACCCTCTGCTAGGATTCTGCTGTAGAAGCGATGGGGAAACAGGTTGCCCAAGGAACTTGTGGATGCCCCCTCCCTGGAAGTGTTGAAGGCCAGGTTGGATGAGGCTTTGAGCAACCTGGTCTAGTGGAAGGTGTCCCTGCTGATGGCAGGGGGGTTGGGACTGGATGAGCTTTAAGGTCCCTTCCAACCCAAACCATTCTATGATTCTATGATAAACGAGCCACCTTGCCAGGCAGCAGTTACCAATGCAGGGGCCAGGTGAACTACAGGGAATCTTACGAGCATTCCCAGTTTACAAGGCACAGGCAAAGGTCAAGCAAGAGAAGGGAGTGGGTAGAAAACACATTAAACTTTCACATATGACCCCTCCAAATCTTGACTTGCTTAATTACCAGGAATAAAAGTAGACTGTGGAGAAGGTTGTGATACCACGAGACAACTCAGCGAGTCACAGTATGCCATCACTCTGCAGTTCCCAGTCTGAGACACCACAAAAACCTTCTCCAGGTGGTACTTGCGCTGGCTTTGGCTGGAGGGAAGGCTGCCTGGCAGGCAGGCACGGGAGCTGCCAGCTTGCTGAGAAGCACTCACGTTGTGCTGGGCCACCAGAGCCTTCAGCTCCTGCAAAGAAAAAGACCCAAAGAGCTTTAATGCGTCACTGGTGATGTAACGTACTGTGCTATCTGTTCCAGGTGTTCCAACTGTACTTGTTTTCAGATAAAGAGGGAGAATATGGTCCAGTTTCCACATTGTTCCTGAAATGCTGGATTTCCAAGTCCACTGACTGTGAGAATGAGCAACAAAAGCATTCAAAAGGCTAGGCAAGTTCTGGCAGAACGTACTCAGTCTGTTATTATATGTATTAGACCCTGTGAGAGAGAGGACTCTTGGGCAACACATAAAAGCCAGTAACAATTATTACCAGATCAATGCTGTTTAGAAAAGAATAAACTGCCAAGTATTACATGCAGCTAAACCACAAGAGAAAGTCAATTAGAACCATTTTCCAGAATTTCCAGAATACCCCATAAAAAAAAAAATAAAAGGCCAAGTTTCAACACCGAGGGCGTTGCAGGAAACGAGGCAGTCTACTTAATGGAGATGACCCTCTTCTTGTAAGCCCTGGACAGCAAATTCCAGGAACAATACAACTCTCAAGAGTTCCAGCCCTGTTTTCCCACCACCTCCTCCCTCCTCTTCCTCCACCTCAAGCAATGAGAATGCTCAAGGATGCTCAGCAGAGACATGGCCAAGGATGCTGCCATCAGCAGCAAGGTATTCCTAGAATTCCTCTTTCCATAGAGATCATCAGGAGTGAGGTGGGTAGGTGAGCAGTGGCACTGGCACAGTGTGAGTCAACTAAAAATGCCCCCCCTAAAAAAGCACATTGATGAACTTGTAATCCAAGGGCAAAAGCAGACAGCAGAGACCCTCAGGGACACTACAGGGAGTGTATATATTAAGAAAATTGCTACTTCCTTTCTGTTGTCTGAGCAACATAGATTAATGCTTCAAATACTATGATATTTTTAAACAATTAAGGGCTGCAAGAGTGATACTATGGATTTACTAGCAGATTGTAAGCTAGCTTCAATATTGAACCAGCCACTACCACTTACCTCATGTGCAAGCAAAGGCAGCAGTTCTCAAGGAGGCAAGATCAAAGATCAAGCTCTACATTAATTGTTACCATCAAGACCTATAACTTTTGGAAACTGCTCAAGCAGAGAGCAATTCTGATATTTTACAGAGGTCTGATCTGCTTTGCATTAAGCTCAATGCAAATTCTCCAAAGGAATAAAAATAATAGTAAATTAAAAAAAAAAAACAAAAAAACAAAGCTGAAGAGTCAAGCTGATCCCATTAGAAGAAGCAAACCCGGGGAGGAAGAAGAGGTGTGGGAGGTGCCAGCATGCTTATGATGGAAGCTGTAGCTTCAGGCTTAGAGTAAGCAGTCAATGAAAGCACTGGAAACTTAGAAGAAAGTGACTTTTAATCAAAAACTTAATAAACTCATTATTTCTAAAAGGCAGGAGGATACCACCACCAAAGATCAAAAGAGATTAAAAATATTTATTGCTCTGGGGAGTTTACAAAACTCTCCTTGTCACCTGCACTCACCATTCAACTTTTACTCAAGTTATTAAAAAGGAAACCAGGCAATTAAAGCCACAGGGACTGTTGGTACATTTAAACACAAAGGACAAACCCAGCAGAATCAGGAAGCCTTACTGGAGACACATTAGCAAGGTGATTAAAAACAGTGCACTGCAGAACAAATTCCACTAATTGTGCTCAAAAGAGGACTCTTTTGGTAGTGTAAGCCTGGACCTTCCTTTAAGATGCTCTGCAGAGTTTTCCTGATGCCTGGTGTTGGCTAAGAGCCTCGACAGCACGCTGGTCCCTCTGCACACGCTATGACTGCCTCCTAGATTTCAGCCTGAATGAGCACAGATGCACAGCTTGGAGAAAAAAAAGAGGATACATAGCAGAAGTCTTCCTGAGGAGTATGGATGAGAAGTAGGAGCAAGAGAGCACAATGAATTGGAAAGGAAAACCACCAGCTACAACAAATTGGGAACAGTTTTCTTTAATTTAGAACAGTTTTCTTTTGAGTCTAAGGTTACAGTCTTAACAGCTGATAGGAAGCTTTAAAGACAAAAGCAGTTATCAGATGAGCGTTACTCTCTGGCTGTGCTCCCACAGACCTCTTACAGCAGCCACACTCGCTGTCTTGCACTACACAGCCCCAGCCTTGCATTGAATAAAGATAAACACGTGACTCTACAACCTCAAGCTGCAGCATTACAGGCATGCCACCTTCCTTTGCTTCAGGTCCAAATTCAAAGGAACACACAGCATTTTTAATCAGCTCTAAAGGAACAGCTGAATGAAATATCAGCTTTTACTTCTTCTAGATCTTCCTCAGACATCAACTGGAGGTGATCAGAAGGGTTAAAAGATTTTTAGGCAATAAAACCATTAGCCTAAATTTTTTCTAAACGTGTTAGATTCACAAATTTATTGATATTTTGCCATCCAGTTCTTTTTGGGTGCTCTGAAAATCCTATATCAATAAAGCTTTTCCAATACTTTGAGCAATACAAACTGACCTGTGCAAGGCTCAGGATTACACTTGCTTTCTTCCCCCCAGCAGCATGCAATCCCCTGTCATTTCCCTGCCAGCCCTTCCTTTAGTGCTCCAAACAGAGCTACTGTTTCCCACTGGCAAAAATAAATCTTCTACCTGAGTTGATCAGCAGCATTTACGTCAGGAGCCAGAGATGGTTTGCTATCATTAACTAACTGTTATTGAAAACTTTGTCAGATTCAGGAGGAGTCCTGCAATACCTCACATCTGATTCCTCCATTCTTCGTTCTCACAAAGGAAAAACTTGAGGCAAAAGTAAGGTTTTGGTAGCACTGCTTCCAAAATGCAAGTCTGAACCTGCCACGCAGCGTGGAGCATATAGCTCAGCACAGCCACACACTGCAGGTTTACCCAGAGAAACAGACTGGGGAAGGAGAGTCTTCTCTAGAAGAAGAGAGAAACAAGACTGGTGAAGAAGGCAGAGTCTTCTTCCAGAAGTTGTAGTTAGTTACCTACCCTCTCTCCCCTCAAGTTCCTTTCTCTCGTATATTTTCATACAGCTTAAAGACTTAAAAACCATCCCTTCTCTAGCCTCAATCATCTGAAATACTTCAGAGTACAAGCAACAAGATTGTTAATGGACAAAGAGCAGGGAAAAATGCACACAAACCCAAAAAAAAGGTTGTAACTAGTGATGAGGCACAACTCTCAAGCGCGTTAGCAACAAAAAGGGGTTCACACAGTAACTTTTGGGAGGGAAAGCGACGGCATTTGCTTTCCGTGAGACCTCAGACACCGAGGTCTGTATGCAAGCAATGAACATCAGAACTGTTCCACTGAAGTTCTGTGCAACTGAACTTTGCCGTATGGAACGTCCCTCCCAGCGTACAGACATTTCACACATTTCTTTTGGGATCCCACAGCACTTTGTGTTCTATATTGATTTACAGCTTTGTCTTCCAATGAAACACGTTTGCTTGTGCCATCAGTAACGTTGCTTGCTGAAAGGACCAGGGCAACAGACTCATGATGCAACAAGGCAAATTCAGCTGAGATTTTAGGACAAAAAAATTCCCAGTGAGGATGGTCAAACAACGGTATGTCCGGAGAAGCCGTGAGATCTTCTTGGATACACTCAACACCTGGTGTGACAGTGCCCTGAGCCACCCAACCCAGTGCTGAAGTCACCCAACTAGGGTCCCTTCCAACCTAAACGATTCTATACAAGTAATTGCTTTTGTAAATAACCTCATAAGACAAGGAACTCGTTAGGCATCCGCTCAAAATAGAATCAAATAACTTAGAGACTTACTCCAGACTTCTTGCTGATTTTCTCCTCCCCAAATTGTTTTACTTTCAATTTATTCATAGTATAAACAAGCACCTTAAAATTGCTTCCAGCATTCACATGAACCACCACAGGACAGTGATGAATGCAGTATAAATTCTGAAACAGAGCTTAAAGAACACAGGGTACTTCATCTTTATCACAGGCGACTTCAATTCAGTTAGACTGGATACTCTATCATTTAACACCAGAAGAATTGCAGGGACACATTATGGACCTGCAGTTTTAATCTCACTCACGTTTTCTTGAAGCCAAAGTTTAAAATAGACTAATTTTCTTATTAGCTCTGATGAGCATACAGCTTAATGCAGGAATTTAGGCAAGTCGTTTATAAAGCCTTATCTTACATCACACAGCAAGATTTCAGCAGAGAGGATGTTGCTTCATGTCCAGACATGAATAGCCAGAGCTATTAAAAAAATCCAGAAGTAGAGAAAAGCAAAAAAATTAAATGAGTTACTAGACAGTGAGAGATTAGATACCATCTACTCCATCCAACAAAAAAGTAGGAACCTGGCAGTGAAGCAGGCTGCTGGAAAGCCTCGTGCTGGTGCAACATGCCAGATAATTCACAGTTGAAAGCACCAAAATCCACAATTTATAGGACTCCTGCAAAAGCAGCTGTGATGGGTTACAAACCAGCGCAGTACTGCAGAAAGCAGAAAGCAAACAGTCATTTATTGTCAGTAATTTGCACTCTAAGGGGACAGAGGTGCCTCTCAGCAGCTGTTCAGCCCATGCACACAGCCTGCCCCATTGACAGGCCACGGCTCCTGGTACCAGAAGGTGCTTAAGTAGATCGTTGACTGATGTTCTCCAAAAAATTAGGGGGTTTTTATTGTTTACTTTTGTTTTTCCAAAGAGCCAGACTTCTTCACAAACTACTTCTCCAAGGCTCTTGACTAACTAGGGATAATAGGTCTCATGACAGGTTTAATATAGAGATTTTTCAAAGCTTATTTAGATGCAGCTGAGAGAAAGATAAGGAGTGAGTTTGGTGCTGCATTACCAGGCCCTACCAAGTACCACAAAACCTGAGGAGGAACCTGCAACATCAGCAGCTAAAAAACTCTACGTTAAGCCATACCTGGAACTTTGATTAAGTCTTAGAAGCATAAAAAATCCTCCCAAAACCAAAACAAAACAAAAAAACCATCCAAGGGTCAGTGTTATGCAGTACACATGCATATGCCAAACTGGGACGTTTAGGATATTCCTGATGACTCACCAATTGAGTTTACTAAATCATAGAATCATGGGATGGTTTGGGTTGAAGGGACCTTTCAAGGTCATCCAGTCCAACCCCCTGCAGTGAGCAGGGACATCTTCAACCAGATCAGGTCACTCAGAGCCCCATCCAACCTGACCTGGAATGTTTCCTGGGATGGGGCTTCTACCACCTCTCTGGGCGACCTGGGCCAGGGCTCACCCCCCTCAGTGTAAAATATTTCTTCCTTCTATCTAGTCTGAATCTCTCCTCTTTTAGTTTAAAACCATTTCCCCTTGTCCCATCGCTCCAGGCCCTGCTAAAAAGTCTGTCCCCATCTTTCTTCTAGGCCCCCTTCAAGTACTGAAAGGCAGCAATAAGGTCTCCCTGGAGCCTTCTCTTCTCCAGGCTGAAAAGCCCCAACTCTCTCAGCCTGTCCTCACAGCAGAGCTGCTCCAGCCCTCTGATGATTTTTGCAGCCTCCTCTGGACCTGCTTCAACAGGTTCATGTCTCATACTGAGGACTCCCGAATGGGACACAGCACTGCAGGTGGGGTCTCACCAGAGCGGAGCAGAGGGGCAGAATCCCCTCCCTCGACCTGCTGCCCACGCTGCTCTGGGTGCAGCCCAGGACACAGTTGGCTTTCTGGGCTGCAAGTCCACATTGCCAGCTCATGTCCAGCTTTTCGTCCCCCAGTACCCCCAAGTCCTTGTCTGCAGAGCTGCTCTCAATCCCTTCATCCCCAGTCTGCATTGATACTGGGGGTTGCCCCAACCCAAGTGCAGGACCTTGCACTTGGCCTTGCTGAACTTCATAAGGTTCACACAGGGCCACTTCTCGAGCTTATTAATCCATTAATCAATCTTGCTGCTTACTAAAACTGGAAGCCTGTTTTCTCTCATCTAAGGGAACATGCAGAAGACAGGTTGAAGAGAAAGGGAATCCTCTGTATATGAGGAGCATGAGACTCACCTGGACTTGCTTGCGGAGTTTGCTGCATTCATCCGTCAAAACCTGCAACTGGAGACGGCTCTGTGCAGACTCCAGCTCCGCCTGTCTCCGCAACATTTGCTCCTTTTCTAAAGAGCTGGAGAAACAAAAGAAAAGCAATCCTTAGGACTAGGTATTATCTGGGATGCTTCTATGGGCTGTTGACTCCTATCCCCACACTTTCATCCCAACACAAGTCCTACCCAGGTAAAATCAAAAGAAACCAAGTCTGATACCACACTCATCCAGTACACCCAGCTGGAGATGTTCTCGGGTATGCAATCGTACTGAATGACTCGCTCAAGTATTGTTCCATAGAAACAACAGCCCTTCTCCTCACCCTCTCCAAATGTGCTAAATTAGTAGAGTGAAAGAGAAATCAGTTGGTTTTTTTTCC
>NW_010290801.1:0-5620 GCF_000700745.2 Antrostomus carolinensis | reverse complement strand
TCAGTTTAACAAGTTCTACATCACCCACATCCATGTAATATATTGTGTCAGGAATACAGTAAATCATAACACAGCAAGATCTTCAGGCTTGTTTCTGCTATCAATAACTAATTCTGTACTTCAGGAAAACACAGCTGTGTCAGAAATAGATAAATTCTCTGAGTGCCCATATAGAAGCCACACTTACTACCTCACCTTCAGGCTAAAAGTGCGTACAGACAATTCAGCAGCAGCAGCTTTGATAACATACTTCAATTTCTCTTTCATATGTGCTTTAAATAGGAAGGAGCAGTTAGAGAGGGGGAAGAAACACCGGTATTCCTTAAAAATTATCTGTACATTTGGTCTATAATGTTGACCACTGAATTCTGCACTTCAAAAGCTGCAATATTCCAGTTATTTCAGTAGTTTATGTGCAGGGAGATCTAGTTTGCCTAAGTACCTTCTAAATATACAGACCTAGCCTTGCACATTTATCAAGCACAGAATTTTGTCATTTCCCTGTGACGTCTTCACACATTTTTTTGCTGCAGAAGAACCAGGTGAAATGCTGAATTTAGCATTTATTCTTTACACAAGTACCCAGAGCCTGAAGGCTGTTTTTTTTGAATGTGGAGAACACAACCCATGCTCTTACACCGAATTCAAGGCTATGCACAGGTGATACCCATGTGTGAATCAGTGTTCACATTGGTCCTCCACAGAGCAGCCACTGCCAACTCCAGAGGACTGCCAGGCAGTCATTGCTGTCTGCCTCCCAACAGAAAGCAGCAGCACAGGAGATGTAGGGCAAGCAGGGAAGGGCTACAGTGAGATTTTGAGCACAAGCAGCAGTGAGACAACTATCTCTCCCTGAGAGATAACAAGTTTTAAACACCCAAATTCCTTCTGTGCTTTGGAAAATAATTGTATTTATCATTTGTTTTGCAGTGTCAATCCAGTAAAAGAAGCGTGACCCTTCTAAAAGTACAGTTCAAACACCAGCAGGCAGTGGCAATCTGGACAGAAGAGATATTTTTTCCTTTGTGACAGTTACTCTTCAATCATTTCTGATTAATAATTAGCAGGATAGTGAGGTTTCTGTTCAAAGCCTGCATTGAAAGAACAGCAGTATAGTTGAGACATGTGAAGAAGATCCCAATTAAATTCTATTCACTACAAGATTCAGGAGAACTGAGATATCTGCAGCCTTTTAGTTTCAGAAAAGTATCTGTGACAGCATCTTCCTGAAAAGAAATCAGTCCCCATTTTCATACCCGCTTTTCCTTTCTTCAATAAAAAGTCCACATTTAAGTTGGAGGGGGAAAGTAAAGTCAGAGTGATGCTTGCTGACCTTTTGTAAGTAAAGCTACATGAAGAGTTTGACAAAGATGGAAAGTGATTCATATGAGAGATTACTCTGTTTAATGCATGCAGAAGAGATGGCAGAAAAGGTCAGCTGTTCACCTCCCTTGCATTTCTAACTATGCCTCGCTTTTCTCATCCAATGATGAATTAACAATATATGGCTTTTTGGCAACAACTCTGCACAGTCTCCCGTGATGACATTTCAGGATAGAGCACAAGATAACTTTTGCTTTCAGTGCTGCAAAGTATAAACTCAAAAATTCTGTTCCAAAAAGAAAAGTCTCCTTCCAGGTAAGACACGTACAACCCAGCAAGGCCTTGGTTTATTAAGCCAGCCATACTCAGGATAATCCCCAAGGGATTGCACAGATTGCTTTGGATAATCCAGGAAATTAAGGCCAGAAGTAGAAGCCAGCCTGCAGCTTTCAGTGGCATGCAGGTGAAATGCTGCATGCAGTGAGGGCATGCAGTCAGGGAGGCAGTGAGGGCATGCAGTCAGGGAGGCAGTGAGGGCATGCAGTCAGGGAGGTCGGATGGCTGCGTGGAGACTCGGTACCTTTTCATGCGTTCCTGTTCACTGGTGTCCAGCGCTTTCAAAGTGCGAGCATACAGGATCACAATGTCAGAACGTTTTGCTTTCTTATTGCACTGAAATAAAAAGACAAGTTCAGTTCATCTACAAGAATTTAATCATGCAAACTATGCCTCCCTACCAGTTGCTAGGTATTATTTTGAAAAATCTTTTCAGCTTTGAAAGGAGGGGTTGTCCAGTTGAAAACAAGTCCACAAAAACACAAACATCCCACAGCGTGTTTGCAGACACTCCCTCAGACAGACACCAGAGCTCTAATCAGAGCTACCACCACAGTTTAGGTCACCTTTAATAATGTATCTCCTTGTTTCCCACTAAATTTGTTCTGCTAAAGCACCAGCGACACAGCATGGTCAGGTAAATTCTAGGGACAAAAGAAAAAACAAAACAAAATAACCCAAACAAACAAAAAACCCCAAAAGTAGACAAAGGGGAAGGAAAATAAATCTAAAACAAAAGACCAGCCCAACCTCTAATTTGAAACATCAAGACTGGCTGCTTGGCTGACAGACAAGGATTTGGGAACACCTGAGTATACTCCCAACTCTGTTATTTACAGACTATGTTCCTTTGATCCAATCCTATAAGCCCAAATCCATAAAAGCATTCCAGTGTCAGTACGAAACACTGACATCCCTCTGATTTCAGTGATACAGGGGAGCCAGATATTTCAATAATTTTGTGTCTGGCTGTGACCATTTAGTACTTTAGATTCACCTTAAAAAGAAGGGATAATACTTCCCTGAGTCGGGACCTGGAAGGAATGATGGCATCTGCAAGCTTACTGTCTGCAAATATACTTTGTTGATCAGAAAAGAGGCAGTGACTACTCAGATCAAGTAACCCCTGGTGAACATTAAATTATTATGTGCGCTTAAAATGCAGCCTTCTCTATTATTTAGTAGCATGAAGATATCAGAGGCAACAGTTTCAGATCAGACAAGCCCCCTCCCTTTGTTAAGAACTGCCTTGCAGAGCAGTAAGTGGCTAAGACGCCTTTCCTGGCAGCCAGCAGCCGTCACTGGCAGGATCAGGAATGCTGCAATTTCACAGTAACTTGCACTCAAGCCACTTAGTACACAGAGCAGCACACACAGCAGATCTGAGCTATTCATTTAGAGAACGCCCAGTCGCAAAGGACAGCGACTGCAAATGAAGGGGAGATGATTTATCTGCAAGGTTCTCTCCAAAGCAAGAAGTTCTCCCAGGAAATTTTCAATAATTACATCACTAGAAGAAAAAAAAGAAAAAAAAGAGGGAACAAGCACCCCTTACAAGTTGTTAGGGTTGAAGGAGGAGAAAGCAGTCACTAAATTCCAAAGAGCAAAGATGCCAGGAAGGTCTCCAGGAGTTCTGCCTGGGCTTGGAGTGGCTGATGAAAAGCTAACATAGAATTGACAAGGATAAGAAAAACAAGGTTTGGGCCTTTGCTATGGCAATGGTGATTCTCTAGGTTTAATCACAGTGCAGGTCAACAGGAAGCTCTTGTTGAGAGCAGGGAATCCTGCACAAAGTCAAGCAAGACTATGGAAGCTCTCAAAATGACAAAGCCAAAGAAATCCTGGGCTTCCAGCCACCGACTTGGAAAGCAGAACTGAATCCTTATTTACAAGGTACTCGTTGACCTATTTTTTGTCAACATTCCTTCCTGGAGAAAAGGACTAAGGAATGGAAGCACACCACAGAGAAGTGTAGACCTAATTGAAAGACATCAGTATTACCCATGGAAACCAAGCTGAAAAGAGCACCTTAAAAAGCAGATCCACCACTTGCAAATGGACAGCACAGGATGCAGCTTGTTTCTCAGTTTGCTCTCTGCAAGGTGGCTAAACAACCTCAGCTGCCTTTCCCAAAGGCATAGGCAGTTCAAACCAGAAGATTAACTGACTGAAAAAGGTTCTCAAACAGATTTCTTCTCCACTAACATATTCTTTATGCTTAATTAATTGCTTCTAGGAATCTGTCTGCCATCCCCACACTCCAGGACCACAGTGCAGCATTCTGAAACCAATTACAGGTTTAGCACTCGAACTCTTCTGAGTTTCTACTCACAAATGTTCTACTTCAGGGAGAAAATCCAAGTCAGAATCTTCCCTTTAAAGAAGCACTAGTTGTTCCTTGCCTAGTTACACCAAAATAACAGGGATTTTTGTTATTTCTGAGAGCAGGCAAAGGTGGATTCTTCACGCAGCAAGCGGTTGTAACAGTTACGGTGCTCCCGCCTGCAGAAGTCACCCGATAGCAAATCCTTTCCAGTGCACATAAATGTCCATTTTACCTGGGGGCACTTCCCTGCCTGTCCCTTCAGCCACCTTTCGATGCAGGTGTAACCAAACAGGTGGCCACATCGCAATGCAGAGAGGCGGTGGTCCCCAGCGTTCGTCCACTGCTCAAAGCAGATGGCACAGGTATCCCCTTCCTCCTCATCCAGCGCTGCAACAGGCACTGATGGTTCCAGTGTCTTTACTGGAGTTCTCTAGGATTAAAAATGTAAAAAAAAAAAACCCCAACACACATGTATTTATTTTTTTCAGTGCAGCGTTTACCATTTTTAATCTGTCTCTGAAAGCATTTAGATCATCTTACCTGCTTTTGATGGACTTCAGCCTCTTCATCTTCATGACTTCCACGTTCTGCAGAAGCTTGAGACAAAGCTTGAGGTGGCTCCACTTGGACCTGACTGGAAACTAAAGAAAGTTTTGCTTAAAATGAACTGATACAAAAAAGGGGGGGGGGGAAAGGAGTTCTCCGGACTTCCTGAAATCACCAGGGCATAAGGAAAGCAGTGCAACGATGGCACAGGTTACACACAAAGCTCCAGATCAGCGTCCTGGATTCTGAAGGTCAGGTAGTTTGTGTGTAAGCCCTTCTATTCACCAACGAAAGGGCTGGAGGACTTTATGCTTTTATAGAAAGCAGCAGAATCTCAGCATATTCAGTGAAAAAAAGAGGTCTTTTAAGGACAGCGATTGTTATCAGGATTTTTTTACCTGCTGGAAACAAACACATCTGCAAACAGGTATATGGTGAAGCTGATTTCAGGATACAACCCTCCATCATTATGCTCAGAGACAGACACCAATATGAAGAAGTTATTTTGCTGAGGGATCTAAGCATGCATATTTCATGTGCCAAGAAAGCATTTACCGTATGCTCTCTGTCCATTCACCCTCACTTAAGCAGTTTTCCAGCTGGTAGTTATCCAAACTATCGATTCTCCTGGGCCATATGCTTTTGTGGTGGGCCTCTGTTAGCCCTTCTGTTGAGGCACAGGCACACTGAAATGCTACATTTGGATTCCCACCACCAGCATACTAAAAAAGGAGCAAAAAAATCATTGTCTCCTCCATCTCCTGACAAAAGGGTTATTAGTCATATTTAGTATTCAAGGCAGATATTCTCAACCCAGTGGAGAGGTACCACCTAACCCTAGCTGATGGCAATAAAGTTTTCAGCCTCTGTGGCTCTGGGCTGAACAGGAACCAATGGCTTATATAAGCAAAAATAAAAGAGAAGGGAATTCCAGAAAAACCCAACAGAGAGCATATGTGCACACAATAATAGACAGCACTTAACAGCTTGAGCTCCTGTCACGTGTAAGACTAGCTGAGAGCAAGAGGAATGAATCTGTTCAAAGGACACCTCATAGATGGAGGGACAGGACACCATCCAGAGGGACCT
>NW_010290800.1:54731-66432 GCF_000700745.2 Antrostomus carolinensis | reverse complement strand
AGGGTGCGGGGCGCGGGGTGCGGGGCCGGTCTGGTCTGGTCGGTGCGAGCCGGTCTGCTCCGGAGGGGCCGATCGCGGGGGTTTAAGTTCGGCTGAGCCGCTGCGCTCGCCCGGAGGTTGCACATTTCTCGGCCGGGACCGTTGAACTTCGCTGCTGTTTGCTTGTGACCGGGCGGCTTAACCATCGCAGCGCTGCTGCTCCGCCGTGACAGGCACCGTTCCTTCCTACAGCTTCTTTGGGGTGACTGTCCCGTTCGGTGTCCCTGCCTTCAGTGAAAGCAGGGCACGACATCGTGTCCCCCTTCGTGCGATCCTTCTGAGGCTGTGCTGGGGTTGGGACAGATGAGAGGAGCTGCTGTGTTCCACGAGCGCCTATTTCACACCCCCGGTCGCTAAAAGTCCTGGGGAATCTGGTTGAATTGCTCAAGGGACTTCTCTAGTGTGTGCTCTTAGAAATATCTTCCACATTGGGAAACAATTCAGTAATAACAGAACTAAAATATAAACAGTTTTGTACTGGAGCAGTTATTTATTTCCCTGCCTGCTCTCTGCTCTTTTGGGGAAATTAGCTCCTCTTTCCTAAGAGACATTATTGGGTAATTCCTGTAGTTTTAACAATGTACTAATGTTTTCTGATTACAGCAGCCATCCATCAATGGGGCCTTTTAAGTTACATCTTAAAACTCCGCAGACTGATTTGACTGAAACGTTAGTGGAATTTTATCAGTGCGGACTAAATGAAATGCGATTTTCCTTTTATAGGGGCTGCTCCATCACTTTAATGTGTTTTTCCCTAAAAATAATAAAAAAAAGGCTTAACTTGTTGGCTGAACAAGACTGGAAAGGAGTTAGGTTTTGGCAAGTGTTTGTTATTTCTAGAAGAGCATGTGAAGTTTGTCAAATGAATTCAGTAATCCCAGAAGACGACAATCAGGATGGTATTCCTTAGTAACTTTTTTTTTTTAAAGGAACGATATATTAATCTTATTTTAATGTTGGGAACATTCAATCAAAAGTGCAGCACTGAATTGACTCTGATCTCCAGGGCTCCTAACAGTGAGAGAATTGCATACGCTTTCTAGTGTTTGACTGGAAAATATGGCTCTATTCAGGACTCTGGTTTTCAAGAGGAGACTTCTGTGTGTCTGAGTCAGCAGAACTTTCTGTGCTTACTTGACTTTAATCCCTTGCATGATCTCAACACAGTTTCACGCAGAGTTCTCGTCAGGTCAGAGCAAACCAGGTGACGGTAATGGTGATGGCATCTCATGAGGGGTTTGGGGGATTTCAGATCTGGAACGCTCCCTTGAGAGGCACTGGCCAGCTGAGGCTTTGGGAAATGCTACACCCTTAACAAGCTGCAAATCTGTTTCCTTCCTATGGGGCAAGTGTGATTTTTGAAAGGTCCTTTAGATGGTGAAAGGTCTGGGGTAGGGATCCTCAACTGGGGGAAACCAGTGGTGTTTGTCATTCTCTGAAATCCCATTTGTGAGGTGGTGAACACCCTCTGCAGATTTGCCTTTTAAGGTTCACAAAAGAGGTGAATTGAAGTGATATTCACGTTCTCTACAATGTGGTTATTTTCTAGCTACATAGTTGTCTCCCCGCGTCCTTCCTTCATTTCTGTGACATTTCTTTCCCTTACTATTTTTCAATGTACATTTTTTCCTTTCCTCTTTACTTCTGTGAAAAACTCACAGTAGCAGAGGAAAGGTTATTACCATATACAGAAAAGGAGCAAGCTAAAAATGCTGTGGTTTTGGTTTTGTTTTTGTTTTTTTATTCAAAGGAAAGCAAACTGAGGCAAATTACTTAGAAGTTACAAGTTACAATAATAGGTAAACAATTTGCAGACAAAAATGTCATCTTTAAGTGATGGTTGCCTTGCGGTTATTTGGAGTTCTAGTTGTCTGGTATCATTTGATTTCTATATAATAATGAAGAAAAATGCTGGAAAAAGCAGCAGTGCTAGGAGTTTCCCCTGGGAGAAGTCAGATCCTTTTCTCCGTCTTTAGCAGGATTCAGCAGGTCACCTTTCCTGGGCCACCCACAATCCATGACATGTAACGTGCTGAATCAATCCTTGCTAACAGCACATAGAGATCGAACCAGCCTGTGAGCAGGACAAGGAACACAACATGGGAAGAAATGATAAAACCAGAAACCTTTACGATTGAGAGCGCTATGGGCTCACTCATCTCGAGGAACAGCAATTAACTCCCCCATTTCCATTTCCCACTTTTAACTCCATCAGGCAGTTGTGCGTGTGGAGCGGTTTGCACTGAACTCCATGGCTGTGCTGAAATAAGGCTCTTCTTGTTCTGCCTTGGGAACACCCACACACCAGCGTGCGCTGAAAGAACTCTGCTCCCCAGTGCCGCTGAGTTGGTTATTCTGGTGCTGGGCTGAATCTGTTTGTACTGAAGTAACTGACAGAATCCCCGGTTGGAGCTCCTGGAGGCAGAAATGGGCTCGGGTGTGTTGGCCAATCTCACTGGTGCTCAGGAGAGATGAGACAAGTCTCAGTGCTGCCCAAGGAGAGCATCTGCATGTGGGCCTGTGCGATTGAGTGTGCGCTGACTTCACATCCCTGCTTGTCTGCGCTGGCTTTCCTTGCCGCTGGCTGTACCGTTGAGTAGACATGGGAGCTGTAGGCCCTATTGTCTCCTGGCCATGGGCTGCAGGTGCTCCCATGGACTGTCCCCTGCTTGCTTCAAGTCGGTGATGACCTGTCTGTCCTGTTGGCCTTCATCTGTCTCATTCCAGGCTCACACACATCTGGCCCAGGGTATTCAAGTGGCACCAAGCACACTGGCAGGTGGAGTTCACAAAGACTGCCACAGTGGGTAGTTATGGGGTTTGGCTGGAGAAGTCATCTTCTGGCATCTCCATGCCCTCCTGCATCTGGACCACTGATGTGGGCAGGTATGCTCAGCTCTGGGGCCAACCTCACACAATCTCAGCTTGGTGCTGGGAGTGACATGGTCCATCGGGAGGCCTTGGCTGTACTGGTGTCAACCCCCAGCCATCCAGGAGATCCTGCCTGGCCTCGGCATGGTTATCCTCCATCTTCAGAGTTGATCTTCCTCTGCTTTTTCCTCCAGGAATAGCGCATTTTTACTGGTGGCTATGCTGACTTCTGCACACCGTGCATTTTATGCATAGAGAAGGTGAAAATAAGCAGTGGGGCTCTCGGACCCTTGTTTCATCAAACTCTGGTCACAGTATGTCTCAACTGGCACAGCTGTAAATGCTGGAGACTGCTGCTCCTTGTCTACATCAAAGCTTTGGTCACTGCTGTTCTCAGGGGAACCTCACTGGTTTTAGCAACACTGGGGGAACTGGGGGTGACTGTGCTAGTAAAGATGTGGAGTAGAGAGAAGGGAGAACATCTGAAGGAGGTAGAGGGAGGTGAATGGCAGGTGGTAAGGTCCTGCGTTCATCTGCGTCTGCGGTCTCTACAGACCTTAATTAAAAGTGCTGTGGGGCCACCCCAATGGTAGGTCTTTTGGGGAAACTGTGAGTGGGCAAATTGTACTGACATCGAGAGAGCTGGCAGTTTTCAGGCCACTAATGAAGGACCAGAGAGACGTATGCACAAACTTTCAGTCTTCTAAGCAGTTAATAAGCAACTCCTCCACCCCAAAATAACGTATTTCCTAATGAGAGGCAATTCGGGGCTATATGAAGCAGGTACATAACTGTGCCCCTCTCAAAGCTTCTATCTCTGACCAGCGGTATCTGAGAAAAATTCCCCTTGCAATCTCAGAAGTGTTTGGAGGAAGAGGCACCTATGGAAGCCTGAGGAAAGGAGAGAGGGTGAGGTAATTTGGTCTGATCCCAAGAGACTCTTGCATAAGAACTGGGCTATTCTGTTCTTGCCCCATCCTTCCTGTGTCCATTCCAGTGACTTGTGCGTGCTGGAGGTGACTGGTGGGGACGAAAGCACAGAGGCAGCCAGTGGGATGGGGAGTGCTCTGCTTCTTCTTGTTTCTAGTTTGTTCCAGCACTGAATCACCTTCTTCAATAAGAAAGGAGGAAAAACCCTCAATCTCAAAATGCTGCTTTATTTCTGCTCTGGTTCTGTCTGACCGCAGCATCCAGCTGTTACTTCTTATGTCTTTCTAGCAGCACTTGCTTAATGCTGACTTCTGCACTCCCTGACCTGCTACCAGCATGAGTTGTTGGACTTCCACAGGGCTTTGCAGGTTAGATGTACTCAGCCTCTGATCTCACTCTTCCACAACAAGGGATACCAGAACCAGGATTGTAGTAGCACCAAGATTGTGATACTGTTCCAGAAAGGTCTGTGAGCAGGGAAGCAGCAAGATCCCTCTCTCCATCCTTATCTGCTCTTGCATCAACCAGTTGGACCTTCTCTGCCACTAATAGAGCAAAGTCTGCTCCAGCCTGAGAGAGGAGGTAACACTTCACCAGCCTGAGAGAGGAGTATTGAGGTGTTACAGGAGGATGAGCAGCAATGCCAGGAGCCACACCACCACACATGGCACGTATCACAGGCAGGAAACTGTGCCTCATCATTTTGGTGTGGTTAGCAGCCCTCTGTTGTGCAAAGGCAGATATGGAAGATACCCATTGCCACCACTCTGCCAACTTTGGGATGGATTCTGTTGCCCAGCCCAGCATCTCTCAGCACCAAAAGGTCCTGGAGAAGCTCTTGCTTCTCAACATTGCAAATCTGGCTTTTCAGGTTTTCTGAGCTGTGTATCCAAAGTTTGTGGTTGCTCTTGTGAACTCTCAGTCAGCTCCATCCTTGCGCCTAAAGATTTGTCCCTTCGGGGTGGACAAATTATTATAGAGAATACAGCGTGATAGAGATAATAGAGTTTATAAGTGATTTGACTCAGTTCCTGCAGAGCCCTGCTCCCTGAACCTACAAATGCACCTGAACAGAGATACTTACACACTTAGATATTAGCAGACACTTGCAAACCAGGGTTTTCAGGGTTTTTTTCAGAACAGGAAGGGGCCTATTTTAGACCTCAGTTCCTCACCATTGTTTAAAGGTATTTTCGGGCTGAAATTCAGGCACTGCCTTGGGACGTGAGCGCAATTTGGCCAGCGAAAGCTTTCTGAGATGGGGTCATGTTTGCAGCTGGCTGACACATGTCCTCAGCCTTCCAGATAACAAGGGCTTTGCCCTGGCTAACACTGTAACCGCAGACAGGGATGTGAAATCTAAGACGTCCTCTGAGATGGTATTGGTTTTTCTGGTTTTTTTTGTTTGCTTTTGTCGTGGGGCAGTTTTGCCCAGCTCAGATTCCCAGTCACAACGCTGTGATCTCCAGGATGCAGCCACTGTCCTTTGAGAAGCCAGTGCTCAAAGTATGGTGGCGTTTGTCAGCCGAGGCATTGGGCAACGTGGGCTGGAAAGCCCTCAGATCTGCCTTGTTGAAGAACATGTGAAATGCTGTAGCCATGACCTGTCATGGTAGAAAAATCTACCTGGTGCAACGCTGTGAGCAGGGCAGTAATGAAACCCATCTACTCCTGAGGGCCAGGCTTTTCATGAGGAATGCTTTCTCTAGGCCTTCTTGGCTTTGTACAGTTGCCTGAGAATCTCTGATAAGTGCAAGACGTTTGGGAGAGGGAAGGAGGGGGCTTAGCATGCCAGGAGTTAACTGTATGCCTACAGGAGAGATTCACATCTTGGTGGCTCTGCCAGGTGGATCCAGCCTTTTCTGGCCCCACATACCTTTGGCATCCCAGCCCAGCTGTTTCTCTCTGGCAGCATGTTGCACCTGCACTTTCTGCTTTGTCCCTGCTCCCAAAACCCCAACACTCCTGTTTATCCTGCAAAAAGGACTCTGCAAAAACATCTTCTGGGGGCAGTAGGAACTTTGTCTGTGCTGGTGCAGTAAGGACCTTCTGGTGATCATTAGTCAGGTCTGAGGCTGGGAGATGTGTGCTCACACAGTGGCCAGGGCACTCCTGGGGTGCTGGGGTTTATTATGTGCTGGATTTTCTTTCTTGGTCCTCGCTTCCCACAAGCATCTGAGTGGAGAGCATGACAAACCCTCCATCTTAATCCCAGTGCAAACACAGCTGTCTTTCCCAGGACTGGCTATCAGAAGCCAAGAAACTACAAAGGCTTTAGGTGCTTAACTAACTCCCATTACTCCCCCTTGGAGCTGAGTACCCAAAGAAGAGCTTAACTCCCCAAATATCTCTGTGGGGCCAAGGGGGGGGATGTTTCACATTGAGGCACAGCTGGGTAAATGCCCAAAAACTTTCCTTGTTAAAAGGCAGTTAAAGACTATTAGTGGTGTGAGAAGGAGGGAGTATCTCACCAGTAGCTCCAGTGGCCTGAGCCTGGGATGGACATCATCATCCCTAGGTCCTGCCTTTTAATTTTTCCCCTTCTTCAAATACAACTGCTGCCCTGGCAGTAAAATCCTTCTGGCAGGGCTTGATGGTGGGAGATATTGCTGAATGCACCCTACACACGCTCCTGCCCGATGCAGAGGTGCCTCTTCCCTGATGCTCATCTCCAGACACCAGGATCCTTGCTTCATGGCTGCTGTCATGGTTTATTCTGGCTAGCCCAGTTTTTGCTCTGTTGCAGGTTTGTACCCCATGTAATTCCAGTAAATTATCCAGTAAAATTAGTTGTAGAGCTCTGATAAACAGGGTTCAACCCCCAAATGTCTCTTCTGCAGCCTGGACTTGCTCTGTTCTCCATTTCCCACTCCACCATTTAACAGCTTCCCTCTCTGGGCTGGATCTGGCAGAGGACAGTAGAGCCTGAAGTGTGCTTTCAGTCTGAGCCCCGCAGATGGCACAGCGATTGCAAAAAGCGAACACACCACACTGCCCCACGCACGCGCTCCCCTGCGTTTGGCAAATGGGTCTCCGCGTCAGCCCCGGGCATCGCTGCCACTTGCCCTGGGCAGCTGCCTGAAAAATGGCCTTTTGGTATGAAAAGCTTGTGATCGGCCATGCGAGAGCACTGCATGGGATCTGCACCCCAGCCACACCATCGGAGGTCCATCTTGAATCTGGTGCTGTCCTGCTGACCCACCCACCCAGCCTGGCAGGACCAGTGGATGTGGGGACATCCACCAACAAAGCTGGTGAAGGGCCTGGAGGACAGATCTTATGAGGGGTGACTGAGGGAACTGGGATTGTTTAGTCTGGAGAAGAGGAGGCTGAGAGGAGACCTTACTGCTCTCTACAACTACCTGAAAGGAGGTTGGAGTGAAGTGGGTGTTGGTCTCTTTTCCCAAATAACAAGTGATAGGACAAGAGGGAATGGCATTAAGTTGTGCCAAGGAAGGTTTAGGTTGGATATTAGGAAAAAAATTCTTCACTGAAAGGATTGTCAAGTATTGGAACAGGCTGCCAGGGAAGTGGTGGAGTCACCATCCCTGGAGGTATTTAACGGACGTGTAGATGTGGTACTCGGGGACATGCTTTTGGCAATGCTGGGTTTACGGTTGGACTAGATGATCGTAATGGTCTTTTCCAACCAAACTATTCTATGATTCTGTGATCTTTATGCTGGCTTGCTGGTGGACAGGTTAGTGTGAGGGAAGCTAAGCTCTCCCTGCAGTGTTTCTTTTGAATGCTATTGAGCAGGTTTCATTTTTCCCAGGGTCTTTGCCTCAGGCCTTACTGGGGTTTTTGGGGTGAATGGGCTTTCTGAAGATCCCTGCCTCGTAACCCTTTCCAGCTCCCACCTTTTGAAGGGTCAGAAACAAAGATCTGCAAAAACCCGAATTTTGTTTCTAGACAGACCAAATCTTCCTTGCCTTGGAGAAGGAATTCAAAATCTGTTCAACTTGCACAAATCCATTCCCTTTAGCTTTTTGGGATGGCTCTGAGCAGGTTTAGCTTTAGGGCACGAAGGTGTCCAGCCTGGAGCCAACCAGTGGGGAATTCCTGCAGCCTGGCAGGGGACCAGGCTGGCTGGCCTGGCTGCTTCTGTTTTCCCCATGGTGCCCCTGAGCTCTTAATATTTGGATAAGCTTTGATTAGATAAAACAGCTGTAAATGTATGGGCAGGGAGGCTGTTGGGAATTTGGCTGGGTAGAGCTGGGAGTTGGTCTTTCCTGGGAGAAGAGAACAGATTTTCTTCACTGGTTAGTACCGCAGCAGCTCTGACACCCTGTAGGTTCAGCTGCTACATCCCCAACCAGGGTGGCTTGTCACCATCTACCCGTGCAGGAAAGCCTGGCCATATAACCCACGTCCTTTGGCAGCTCTGTGCTGAGATGAAAATCACCATTTGGTGTTAAAAATGGTCAAGGGCCTGGTTTTGAGGGTGCGAGTGCACGTGGATTTAGTGTCTGCCTACTTCTGCTGTCCCAGTGGTACAGGCCACCCTGTGTAGTGGTGAGGGCTTCCTGCTCCTATGCCTGGGCTTTCCTAGAACCAGCCATCCCAGCCCTGTGGACAGCCCAGCCTGACTCATTCAAGCCTTGTCAACTTCCCCTGCTTCTCCTCCACCTTTTCAATGACCATCTCTGATGCACTAGGGCAATGAGAGGCAAATGCATTCAGTGTTCCCAGCGGTGTTGTTCCCCCAGATCGTCCTTACCGAGCTCTCATGGTGGTGTGTCACGTTGCCAAGCTGTTTTTGCAGCTGGGAGATGCTGCAAACCACATTGCCCCTGATCTGAGTCTGGTGTTGTGCTCAGATGAGTCTGTTACGTGGCCATGTGAAAAAACTGTGGCTGAGAACAAGTGCTGAGCCTTGCTGTCCTGAAGAAACACCCAGTGCTGGTGAGACCCAGCTCTTTCATAATGGGACTTAATTTTCATAGATTCCCTCAGAGCATGGACTTGAAGCTGATTTTTCCCCCAAAAAAAGTCTCTTCTGAAGGTGGCACTGTCTCTGCAGTGGCTCAAGGAGCAGATCAGCAAGCCTCTAGCCTGGGCATGGCAGATGGGCAGGTGCTGGCAACTCTACCCATGGTCTGCGTGCATGGAGATGTGCCATTGAATATTTTGGACCTTCACGGCAGTGTACAGGGCATGTTGTGGCTCTTGGGTCCCTTTCCGTCACCTTGGTGTGGAGGGACGCTGAGGCCAGCAGTCCTAGCCTCTTGTCACAACGATGCTCTCAGCTTATTCTTTTCTTTGTAAATGCCAGTTGATTAATAGCCCTCATCTCCTGGCTGCTCTCCCAGCCCTTCGAGGAGGGAGCAGCTGCAGCGGGTTTGAGCTGTGTGCCTTGGAGCGGTCTCTCCAGGAGCGCTGCTCTCCGTGTGGATTTGCAGCCTCACTGCTAACATGAAGCCTGCTCCATGCCTGCTCTCTGGCCAGATGTTGCTTCACTGACCTTGTGGAAAGATGGGTAATGTTGACATGAGGTTCAAAGGTGATGTTTGTTTGGAGCTGTTGGGTGTGGGTGTGTCTGGGGCTGGCTCCCATGTTCCAGAGGGCTTTCTTCAAGGCAGGGACCTGGGAAATTAGCACAAATTAATTGAAGGTCAGAAGCTCCTCAGCAATTCCCCATCTCCATTGATGCCCTGGAAGCATGCGGCTCTACCCCCTCCCCTGGCCCTAGGGAGCATCTCTGCACGGTCATGTTTCTCCATGGCCCAGGAAGGCGGCAGGTTCAGTCCTGCACACGTCTGCAGAGCCGGGCCGTTCCTTTGGCAAGGGTGCAGGAGTAGCATATTCACAGCTGGGTCTTTTCCAGGTTTACTCCTGGCAGCATCAGAGAGATTGATTTCCCTTTGGCGTAACAGGATCAGCAGACACGGGCACTCTGAGACTGAAACAAGGCTGACTTGACACTGGGTCAGTTAGGGCTACAAAGATGTTGAAGGACCTGGAGCATCTCCCGTATGAGGAGAGGCTGATAGAGCTAGGACCCTTCAGCCTGGAGAAGAGAAGACTGAGGGGGGATCTTAGGAATGTCTATAAATACCTGAAGTGTGGGGTCCAAATGGATGGGGCTGGGCTCTTTTCGGTATTACCCAGTGACAGGACAAGGGGCAGTGGGTAAAAACTGGAACACCAAAAGCTCCACACCAACTTAAGGAAAAACTTCTTTACTGTGAGGGTGCTGGAGCACTGGAATAAGCTGCCCAGAGAGGCTGTGGAGTCTCCATCTCTGGAGATGTTCAAAACCCACCTGGACACTTTTCTGTGCAACTGGAATAAGCTGCCCAGAGAGGCTGTGGAGTCTCCATCTCTGGAGATGTTCAAAACCCACCTGGACACTTTCCTGTGCAACCTGCTGTAGGGAGCCTGCTTTGGCAGGGGGGTTGGACTAGATGATCTCCTGAGGTCCCTTCCAACCCCAACAATTCTAGGATTCTGTGAGTTTTGCTTCATTTGCCCATGAACAGCTGCTGCTGGGTGGGTGTAGATGTAAGACTCCCAGTTCCCTTCTTCCTGAGGTCTCCGTTAGACCTTGCTCATGCCCTGTGAAAAGGAAAGAGTTGTCTTCAGAGCACCTGGTGCTAACAGCCATTCTCAGGGCTTGACCAGCAACAGGGAGATAAATCCAACAACCACTCACACAAGTTGCTACCAGTGGTGCTGGATTTGTTGCGTCTCAGTGCTGCGATGCCACTGGAGATGTATGTATCCTCTGTTAAACATGCTGGCTGGGGTTCTTTGGTGGCCTCAGGCAATACCCACAACTAAATGCAGCAGAAGTAGGCACAAGGAGATATGCCATGAGAAGTTATGTGCTGGAGATGGTTCTCCCTCGACTCCAGCAGGCTGTAATTCACTCCAGTCCTCCTTTGCAAGCTCACGCAACTCTTCAATGCATTGTAAAGCCTCTCGCTCTGTATCTTGTGGCAGCAAGTCTCATAGGTTAATGACCTGCTGTCACGTAGAAAGGCAGGACACAAACCCTCAGCTGCTGAGAGCAGAGGAGCTGTGAAACAAAAGCAGGGAGGGAGTGGCTGTGTGCAAGGTGGTGCGTTGGGAAGGGTTTGCTGAGTGTGCCTTTTTCCCAAGATCTGTTTGTTGAGGCTTTCATCAATTCCAGATGTACGGAGCTGACAAGATGGCTTGAAATGTATTCAGCAGGCAAGTTGTTGAGCCATACAATGTTAGAGAGACTTTATTTTTCCTTGTATATGTGTCGGTAGCCTATGTGCAGAGGGCTCAAACAGCACCTGCCTGAACCAGACCTGACTGCAGGCACGTTTTGAGCAAGTCCAGCCTGGTCCCCTGGTGCCCTGGCCTGCCGTGGCCTCAGCAGCTGAGCAGAAGGCAGCAGGCTGGTGCAGATAGGCTCTTGGCTTGGTAGATCCATGCAGCTGTCTGAGCCCAAGAGCTTTCTGCAGCTGTGGCTTGCCTCAGCCTGCCCTGCGATGGGAGCCTGGGGGTATGGCCACCACCGCAGCGGGCGGGTGTGCAGGGAGAGGTGGGTCTCTGGTGCAGCTTTGCCAGTTGAAAATCAGCCCCTGTGCATCCCGGCAGGGATCTCTGCCTTGGCACTCACTGCCAGCGCAAACCCTTCTGCTGCAATTCCTGTCGAGCAGCAGACTGGAAAGGAGGGGTTTATTGACAAGGGATGGAAATGTTGGCTGTTCAGGCTTGCATTATATATGCAAGCAGCCAGCCAGGGCCAGGAGAGCGACAGACGTAATGGGGGAGAGAAATTGCTCTTGGAAAGCTTCTACCTTGGCTTGGGATAAATTAACCATTTGAAAACAGAAGGTTGCGTGGTGCTTGTGCACAGATATTTTATTTTCTCTCAGAGGTCATA
>NW_010290800.1:51088-54709 GCF_000700745.2 Antrostomus carolinensis | reverse complement strand
TTCCTGCTGGATACTGTTAATTTTCTGTTTCCTATAAAGATCTCAATCACATTCCTTGTGACAGCAGAGAAAAAGGCTGTTGCCCCAGTGAAATACAACCCCCACCTGAAATGCCTGTGATTCTTCTATTCTCCCTGACGCCTACCTCTGGCTGGTACCAGGTGACCAGAGACTCTTGCCACCACGGAGACATGAGAGTTTAGGAGGAACCACTGAACAGAACAGAGTGTCCAGACCAGCTGCTGTTGGCTCTGGTCCTGCTCTGATCCTCAGGGCCGATGCTGTGGCATTTGGCAGGTTGCTTGAAGCAGCTGGATTCTTTCTTTCCCTCTCTGCATGATTTATTGTGAGCTAATCCTATAGCTGTCACCGTTTTCCATCACTTGACAAGAGTTTCCCTGGCTGATCCTTGACTCAAGTTGACTAAATTGGAATAAGAAATCGTCCTTTGAAAAACAGAGCCTGAGCTGTCCCTGTCTCTGGAGAGGAGATACAGCCAAGGGCCAGCTGTGCCAATCTCTGTGCCTTGGTATGGCTGGTGACACTGTGATGGTCCAAGAGGTGCCATTGGTGAGAAATGAAGAAAAATTACCTTCAGAAACATAAAGTGAGCTGTGCAAGGAAGTAGGAGTCAAGAGAGGAAAAGAGCTTTCATGAGGCTTTATAGAAAACAAGGAGCTTCTGTGTGCAATTTTAATATCTTTTTCCTAATGGCAGTGGCAAGAACTTCTTCCTAAGTAAACTTCTCAGGATCTTGAGCATCAAGAGTAATACTCAAGTGGTTTTAAAGCATATCCATCAGCCAGATCTCTGAATCACTGTTAATTCAGGAACCAGTGACTGCCAGTCCCTGCACTGGTTTGGGTACAGCCAGCAGTCCCTAAACAGGAGTCATATGGCTGAAGCCTGGCCAGTCCAGGGATTTCAGGTTTCAGGAGTCTCTTCCAGGCAGTTGTTAAAGGCTGAGCAGTCTCCTGTTGTGGGACAAAAAATAAAAGGGGAAAAAATCAAAGTTAGAAAGATAATTATTTTCCTGCCCAGTGTGAGTGACACGCAGTAGAAATCTGCAGTAGTGCAGGATGTTCAGATCCAACCTCACATCAGGAGTTTAATGTTCTTTTTGTAGCAGCTTAAAAAAAAAAAAAATCCATACATCTGACAACACCCCCTCAAATCTCCCAGCCGCCTTTGTGGCTGCTGCCTGAGCTCTTGTGTACAGCGTATGGGAGACAGAGTTGTCTGCAAGCGCCGTGATGCTCAATCATCTCTCGGCTCCAGTGTTAACTGCAGAGTGCTGAGTTGCACTGCAAATATGAAGCTCTGTGGGCTGGGTTTGTCATCCAGGCACGAGAAGCAAAATGCAGACACGAGTCCATTGTCTGTTTTGACACGCAAGTGCTCCAGCAGCCAGCTGGGACGTGTCCCTCCGCAAGGGGCTGGCAGGGGGCTCTGTGCAGGGTGACAGGAGCATTGCAGTGCTGGGAGCACTCGGATGCTGAAGAGTCAGCACCATGCCTTCCAGTTCCTGCAAAATCTGTATGAGGATTAATGGAAATGGACAGTGGAGGTTACATTGTCAGCAGTGCTTGCCATGTTTCTTTGGAGCACTTTCAGCAGAGGTTCCCCTTTAGTGGTTTGGAGAAAAATCCAAATAGCTCTGAATATTGGACGGCTGCCCCCTCCCATCCCACGCCCTGAACAGTGTTGAATGGGGCACGTAGGCTGTTGTGTGGCTGTGGTTGATCTCACCCAGCGTCCTGTCTGCAGCCATGGTCTGTGCCAAAGGGACAACAGATCCTGAGGAGTGAGAAGGAAGCAGCTGCCCATTGGAGATGTATTTTCTGGATCCTTTCAGTGGAGAATTGGGGTGGTGATGTGGTATAGGGCTTACTGTCACATTTCTGTGCCATCCCTGTGTCACCTGTCAGAAAGCCCTGTTCAGGTATCCTTGGTCAGGATCTGGGTTGGGACATGTTTGAGCTAAAAGAGAAGATAACGAAAAGCCGGTGACAAGTGGGAGAGTCAGCAGAAGACTGTGGTTGGGAAGGGGGTCAGGTCAGCTGCAAAGCTGCTGCCTCTGTCTCGCCAGCCCTTCAGGAGGCATCTGCTGTTGTCCTTGGCACAGTGGCATTGCCTGCCCTACAAAGGTTGCCACAGCATTTGGAAGGCTGGGCTGAGGCATTTTCCTATGAGAGTCAATGTGTCTGTGTTGAGCTGGATCCAGATGGAGGAACATGGTGGCACTTAGTGCTGGTGGCACTTCATGCTGGAGGATGAATGAATGCCCCATATCTGCAGTTTTATTGCATCCAGTGTAAGTCATCAGGCATGAACATGTTTTTGAGTAGGTGACAGGCATGAACATGTTTTTGAGTAGGTGACAGTCATGAACAAGGGGCATTGAAACCCCACACCGAGGAAGCAGGGAGCATCCATCTGCCTTTCACCAGCAGGCTGGAAACCACGTGAGTGCATTTAATACATTTAGGGCTCCTGGGCTGCCCTTATGCCTGTCTGCCCTCATATTTCTGTGCCTGAGGGTCCCACGCTGGGAGTAATTTGCACTTTGTGGGTAGTGTAAGTGCCCCAATATCAGACAGAGAAATGCAGCAGCTCTGTTGCCGATCCGTCCCCTGATGTCCCATGTCAGTGACATGCCTGTCCTATGAGTCCCAGGCACAGGGTCCCAGACAGCACATGACTGCATACAGACATCAGGGATCTCATGCACAGGTGAAGGCAGGTGTGCTTGGATTTATTTTGGTCCTACTTCAGTTCCCTGAGGCTGTGCATTTCCACCCCCAGATGTTCACCACAACCACTGCTGCTTCTGGCAGGCTCGTCCGTTCCCTGTCTGGCTGGAACAAGAGCAGGATGTATCCTCACCCTTCTGTGTGGCTCTTCCCATCCATCACTTCCCACAGAGCATAGCTTAGGACCTTCATCCACACCCTGAATTAACATTTCCTGGAGACATCACACCCCCTTGTCCCTCTCTTGCCCAGGGGCCGCTGCCTTACAGCCTGCAGGGCACATCCTGGGAAAAGTGAATGATTTTTCCTGTTAAAGGCGATGCAGTCCATCAAATTATCCCATGTAAAACAGTGACTCATTGTCTCCTCTCAGAGTGTGTTTCTTGGCTAGAGGGAGACTGTCATTAGTGCCAGGGAGCCTGGCTGCCATTACCATCCAGTTGTGCCACACAGCCCTGGGGCTCTGGAGAAGCTGCAAGGTGGTGATCGCTGCAAACAAGGGTGATATTTTTAGAGGCTGACACCTCCTTTTATATCCTTCCAGAGGAAGTAATCTAGGGCATTGGGGAGAGCCCACACACACCTTGTAACAGACCCCCCAATACCTTCCGATCTCTGTGTGTGTAGGAACTGTGTGGTTTGAAGATGGAATTGCTGCAGAAGGATTTGTCCCAGGGGGTGGTAGCTGTGGAGCATGTGTATTTGGTGGAAGGAAGTTAGAAAATGCTCCTTTCCCTCTTGTCTAGGAGGTTTATACAGCTGGGCCTCCTCAGAATGGGAAGTGTCACCTTGGAGGCCACTGCTTGTGGTGCTTCTTCTGAGGAACGTGTCTGGGAAAGAGGTACTGGGGGTGCCTCATCAGCAGAGA